>NW_020653723.1:329493-333686 GCF_003589595.1 Hyposmocoma kahamanoa | reverse complement strand
AGATGTATTTCTAAGTTTTGTTGTACGTACTAAAAAAAATATTTGTAATATTGATTTTGATTCTAATTTTCATCATCATCAACAGCCTATCGTAATCCACTGATGGATATAGGCGTCACCCAATGGGCGCCATTGCCCCTGGTCCTCTGGTCGTTGCATCCATCTGCTGCCAGCAGCCCTTCGCAAATCGTCACTCCATCTGGCCAAAGGGCGTCCTACACTACGTTTCCCGAGCCGTGGTCTCCACTCAAGAACTCGCTTCCCCCATCGGTTATCGGTACTATTAATCACGATTAAATTAGTATCCATCCCGTATTAGCATGTCCGGGGCGAGAAGCGTATAAATACCTTCACATGCGATCGATACGTATTCGGGGTACGTGGACACGCTGTAACCAGAGATGGGTAAGTGTTCGAGTTATAATCCGGAGATATAATCCGAGTTAAAATCGGGCTAAAACCCATTAATGCCCAAAAAGTAAATATTTGTTGCAAATCGAGTCTTGTACAAAATTACTACGGCTGCAGCGACGAATCTGAAATGAATAGGTATCTTCTGGGCAAGCTCGTTCCATTGTAGATTCTATCTTTGCTCCAGAGCTAGGAAGTCGCCAAGAGCAAGTAAGTTTAATTTAAAAAAAAGTTCCATTCGTTTCCGCCCTCGATTTTGGGCAGAAATGGATTGAAATCCGCCGCTTTGGGTAATAACCGGGTTAAAGCCCGGACGGGTTCATTGGGTTTTAACTCTATCTCTGACTGTAGCAAATTACGTGTGACAGAGTGATGTACCGTAACCTTTGTGCGGTTGACTTACCTTGGGGTACTTGAGCTCTGGGTCCGTGTCGATACCGGCGTAGCACACGCCTCCGTACAGCCGGTCCATAATCATCGCCAGCTCAACTGCAAACGCAGAATGACGCCTTACCATCAGAGTGAAAGATTGCTTCATAAAAATGTAAATTGCTCCATGAACCCAGTCACGGTCAAGTCGTTAATTTTTTCATGCAATTAAATTTCTCACCCGTGACAAGACGAACAAGTCGTGCACCTGGTAAGCGACACGCCTGTCCATAACAGTTGCAGTGCCACTCAGAGCTTTAAATCGCAAAGATCTGAGGGGCACTACCACTGCGCCCGACACCCTGAGACATAAGTTGACAAGTGCCATATGCTTTCAATTTTCCTCTATGGTACGGAATGTAAAAAAAATCCAAAAATTGTCCTATTACTTGTTTACTACCTATTACTAATTTAATAACAGTCAATCCTATTACTATATTTGATCAACAAAGTGAAGTGTAGTAACTAATTAGTAAGCAATTGACATCCACAATCGAATCATTTCGATTATGTTTATTATCGAATAATTCGATTATTTTTAGTAACCTATCGCCCATCGCTAGTCAAAAGATGCACGAGCAGAAATAGCTTGGTATAGTCATTTTAAAATATTCTTACCAGCTTTCAAAGGACGAGGTACGCCTCCAACGAACACGGTCTTACGCGGATCAAGAGGCATGCTAGCGTCCAGAACGAAATCTGCGTCAGCTAGTCGCCAAGGTCGGATCTGGACGGGCTTGTCCCGGATGGTCGGCGACGAGACGCACAAGTACAATTTGTCGTCATCTGTGATGCACGCTTCCATTAATGCAGCAACTGAGCTTTCGTCCTGAAATCATTGACAACAGACCCTTTAATACCAATTTAATAGCGTCACAGTCTCGAGAAATTCGTCGTCTCCATCAGGTAGGTCTTCTATCAGTGTTTTGCGTACTGAAAAAGGTGTTTTACCGACTGCGCTAGAGTCTAATTTTCCTGTCTTCATTAGATTCCGCACTAGGCTCTTGCAGTGCTATATCTGGCCAGTCGTTCTTTATGGATGTGAATCCTGGACCATAAAAGAAGACCTCTAGAAGAAACTTGAAGCGTTCGAAATGTGGTGCTATCGTAGAATGCTCCGCATCAGTTGGACGGACAAAGTCCTGAATGTCGAGGTCCTTAAACGTATGGCGAAGAAGGTGGAGTTGGTACGCACTGTCAAACAGCGGAAGATTGCCTATTTGGGTTATGGACTGCGACATGACAGATATCACCTATTGCACACTATATTGATGGGCAAAGTAACTGGGAAGCGGAAGATCGTAAGAAGCAAAATTAATTTATTTTTAAATAAATTAAAATATTATAAAAAAAGGAAAATGTCACGGTTTCGTGACATTAGGGAGACAACAGAGGAACAACTGTTCTGGACAAAGAAAGTTATAGAAAACTGACTGCCGACTTTCAATAATGGAGAGGCACTTGAAGAAGAAGATTGAATTAGCGAAGATATTTTTTGCGTTGAACAGCCTGTATCGCGAAAAATACAATGTCATGTATTGTCTTCCATATGCTTGCAAAGTAAAAAAACAACCTCTGCAGGAGAATACAAGGTTGTATCGAAAGAGGAAAGTTCTATAGTTGTCGTTTTCTCCAGTCATTTGTATACGACAGGAAAAGAAAGTAGTAACATACCTGGAAAAGCAGGAACGCGTAGCCCTTGGGCGGGAAGTAGCTCTTGCTCTCAGCCTTATGCGGCCAGTCGACCACTAGAGGTCCGAACCGTCGGAACGACGACGTTATCTCATCTGTAATAAATAGATAATCATCTCATTCACTGTACTTTTAATTACGTACAAAATATCGACAAAAAGCAGACAAAAATATCATCACATAACACAAAACTATTTAATATCACTGTTTATGGACCTCATTGACTGTCGTAACTTATAACGACATAATACGACATAATCTTATAGTGCTACTATTAACTTAATCGTATCGTCCGGTTTCCCAATGGACCCGAATATAACTTTTCTCCGTATTTTTTATAATATCAAGTGACGGGATGAACGAGTCGTGCGCTTGATGGTAACACGCCTGTCCATAACAGTTGCAGTGCCACTCAGAGCTTTAAATCGCAAAGATCTGAGGGGCACTGCCACTGCGCCCGTCAAATTCAAATTCAAAATAATCTTTATTTCATAGGTAAGCATTATTACACTTGAAATCGTCACAATGGTTAAACTCTACCGCTCATTCGTAAGGCAGATTCCCCTGAGAAGAATGAGCAAGAAACTCTAGGGGTTGCTCCTTGTAAATAACATTTAATATTGTACATCAGAGACATCAGAGATCGAGACTACCTCCATGAGCTAAACGGGTTACTACCACGGATTTTTGTCATCCAAGTACGCAGAAGTTGTATAAACCTTTAGTATAAAGTTTTTGTTTCACTATAGTTTTAAACCTCGTGAAAGGCAAATTTTGTATATCAACCGGAATCTTGTTATAGAAGCGTATACATTGCCCCTTAAATGATTTTTTGACTTTGTGAAGATGACTATCAAGAAAAGCTAGTTTATTTCTATTCCTCGTATTAATGTTATGTCTGTCACTATTTTTCATAAATAAATTACTATTCCTTTTAACATAAATTACATTTTCATAAATGTACTGTGAGGCTAGTGTAAGTGTGTTAATTTCCTTAAACTTATCTCTCAAAGATACTTTGGGGCCCAGAATGTAAATTACCCTAACTGCACGTTTCTGCAGGACAAAGATTCTATTGATATCGGCGGCATTACCCCAAAGCAAAATCAGTCACCCTGAGACATAAGTTGACAAGTCCCACGTGCCTGTAATTTCACCAGCACCCTTACAAGGGTAATTTGAAAGCAAAACCGGACACAGTAATGCTGACATTACTGCTTGGTGCCAGAAATAGGTAAGGTGGCAGTCCTACCCTGGACAAACCCTTTCATTCACAAGCAGCTTTACAGCTACTGAAATGTTTGGCATGGACCAACAAATCAAGAGGATTGCTATATCTCCATAGTACAGATCATAACTCTGATAAAGGAGAAAAATCCGTCTATCTAAATGGCGTTGAATAAGTGGAATACATATTAACATTTCTTAAAAGTACTTTTTTCATTAGACCATGATTCAAAAGGATATATTCAGGCATCGACGGTAGAAACAATGTTATACTCAAAATGCAACCTTTTCCTTCTTTTTTCGTAGGTACGCAATTTACATTTGAAAACACAAATTTTACAGTCTGTTTTTTTAGAGCAGTACGAGGAAACGGGAAATTTTAGCAGATACCGGTAAAAGTCTTGGGTAGACATAATTTTATAATTTTCAATTTT
>NW_020653723.1:299097-329393 GCF_003589595.1 Hyposmocoma kahamanoa | reverse complement strand
TTGTAATTTTCAATTTTATAATTTTCAATTTTTTAATTTTCAATTTTATAATTTTATATTTAATGTTGTTTGTATTCGTGGTTTATTTTTTGGATTTGAATTGTATAATTATTTTGTTTTTCATTTTTTATTTGTTTCACATTATCTTATTTTATTGTAATTTTAGTATTTGAATAGCATAATACTAACCTTATTCCTAAGTTCTTTACTAACAAACTATGGATAACTGTCCGAAATAAAGTATTATTATTATTATTATATTATTATTATAATATCTTTTTTATGAAACCAATTTGGCACTGTTAATTTTTAGTTTCTAAATATTAAATTATTATATTAGTTTCGGATTGCCCCATAACCCAGTAAAACAATCAATGTAAATTCACTAGGTGATACTTAACGGTTACCATGCCGGACTGCCATGCAGAGGTTCTGGGTTCGAGACCCAGGCCAGGATAAATATGTGTATGGCCTATATTTATTTTTCTCGCGAGTTTGGGTGTCATTTGTAGTTGTCTATGTATGTGTCCATAGCATCCGCGACACAGGGTTTCCCTAGTGCGGGGCTATGAGTGTGTTGCATTATTATTATTATTGTTACGTGGGGCGCACTATATGGTCAAAAATGAATTTAGTGTTTCTCAAAATATTCTCCGTTAGCGTTAATGCACTTATTTCATACGAATGAACCTATTTTGAAAACATTTCTGCCACTCCTCCGTGACAATCTCTGAAACATATTTGTCATACTCTTCGACAGCTTCTTCAGGTGATGAAAATCGTTGACCGCGTAACTGGTTCTTAATTTTTGAAAATATATAAAAGTCACAAGGTGCCAGGTAAGGGACTGTACGCGAGATGGCTCATAAGATCAACGTTGTTCACCTTCAAAAATTAAAATTGTCTGTCTGGCAGTGTGAGAACTGGCATTATCGTGGTCCAAGATGATACGGCGTTTACGGTTGTTTTTACGGAGTTTGTCAATAACTTCCGGCAAACAAATGGTCGTGTACCAATCACTATTCGTGGTACAACAATTCTCCAAAGCAATAGTAGCCACGTGTTCAGCTTTATTAAAAAAGAAGCAATCATCCGCTTAGAGGCACTTTGCACGCGCGCCTCTGTTTGGTTTCGGCTCATCTCGAAAGACCCATACGCTCGATTGCTACTTTGTTTTGGGATCGTAACTATAAATCCATGTTTCGTCATCTGTTACTATGTCTCACACCAAATTTGATGCCTCTTCGTTGAATCTGGTAAGCATGGCATTGCACCAAGTGACGCGATCCGTTTTTTGAGCCTCAGTCAAATTGTGTGGGATCCACCGAGAGCACAGCTTTTTCACACCCAAATGTTTGTGTAGTATTATTGATTGTATTTGACTCATGCCTATTCCTGCCCGAATCTCATGGTATGTCACAAGACAACAGACAGCTGTTTTGATCATACGGCGCACAGCATCGATGTTTTTGTTGTTCACAGCAGTGGACGGGCGACTATCACGAAATTCGTCACTGAGATTCACACGACCGTATTTGAATCTGCAAACCAGCTACAAATAGTCGTCTTGCATGGTGCTTCATCGCCAAAAGCAGTTTGAAGCTGAGCGAAGTTCCGCTGAGCTGTTAAATTACACTAAAGTGGTAGAAAATCTTACTACGACAATTTTCACGAGATAAATCCATGGTTGATGAAGACAACCAATTTCTAAAATGACGCCACAATTAAAAAAACAAGTAACATTCAGATGAAACAAACTGTATTCTACGGCCAAAGAGTTACATTTTCAAATGAGGATAATTACTTTTAAAATATTGTTTATGTAAGGCCTGTTCCGGAAACTTATATTGCGCCCTATGTATTATTTAGATAAAACAGTTTTTCAAGAGAAAACCCGTTAACTACCGGTTCATCTATAAGAACATTATCAAAATAACAAAACCTGTCAATTAGTGTTCCAGAGCTGTCTGCCAATTTTTAACATTTCTTGCACAGGTTGGAACCATCACTCGAGTCGCGTATCACTTCATTATTATATCCTGTACATGATACTCTATCTATAAGAACATTGTTGTCAAAATAACAAAACCTGTCAATTCTGTGTTCCAGAGTTGTCTACAAATTTTTAAGATTTCTTACACAGGTTGAAACCATCACTCAAGTCGCTTATCATTGTCATATCATGTCTATGATAATATATTTTGACACCGTTACAAGTGACGAATCGTAGCTACTCTCCTGATGGAGAATTGATTTCCTGTTGGGAAACAATGATCTTATACGACTGACAACGACTGAAAGACGTGCCTTTAGGATGTTTTCGAATCTTCACGACACGGACCCCAGCAACCAGCCCCGAAAGTGAAAAGTGGTATCAAACGGAAAGGAACCTAGTGCAGCGATGAAATCCTCACTGCACTAACCACCTCCACCCTGCTTGCCTACAATATGCCTCTTCACGCCTCGTTTGAAGGACCCCATATCATAAGAGGGAGGGAAGACATGTGCCGGAAGGGAGTTCCATTTGTCAACCGTGCGGCAGAGAAAGGAGCCACCGAACCTTTTAGTACGCGATGGAATTCGGCAGGTAGTGAAACGGTGACTACGAAGGCCAGCACGCGTGCTTCTGAGCAGGAACGGGGAAGGGGGGATGAGGTTGAACAGCTCTTCAGAGCACTCACCATGGTACATGCGGTAAAAGGCGCTAAGCGATGCAACATCTCTACGCGTTTAAACATTCGCAGAGTTTTTGGGAAGAAGAAAGGATTTTTGACAAAGTTTTTTGCGAATTGGGCCAATATCGAATTAGCCATTTTGTGAATTGGGCATCCTAAGACTGGTAGCCATTTTGTGAAATGGTCATTCATCCATTAAGCCGTTGTCACATGTAACTACAACTGTTAGTAACAACCAATCTACATGCTTTCTATCATAAGACCAAAGTGATGATAGAAACGTATGCATGTAGACTATCTGATGTAGTCTAAAGACTATCCAAACTTTGCCATTTACGGGACTTATAACAGCTCCTGCATCGAACTGTCAATATCTCTCGAAAATCTCAGATAATGAACAGTTCGAAGAGATAATTTTTGTCTTCGGGCTCATTGCTAAGCCTGCTGGTCTATTAACGAAGAGCAGCTTCAAGGAGTTAATTTAAAAACCGGAACGCAATAATGTAACAACGCATTACTGCTTGGCGGTGGAAATAGGTAAGGTGGCAGTACTTCTCTGGACGAAATATATTTATTTGATTTTCAAGCATAAGGCTGCCTTTCCACCAGAGATGTGCGGGGTAGCGAGGCGGTGCGAGGATACGTTACGGACTCTTTTCAGCTATGCGCGCGGGCGGGGTACGGTGTGGTGGGGTGAGCGGTGGCAATATGTCAGTGACAGTTAGTGTCATACTTTCAGAAGCTCTAGTTTCCTATACGGATTTGCACACATTCCTCGCCCGCAGTCTTCGCACACATCTCTCGCTACTTTGTATGTGCAAATAACCCTTTTCCACCGGAACTGCGCTAAGCAAGTCAAGGAAAATGAAGTAACCCTTTTTGACAGTGACACTTTTCAAGGCATTCTGTCAATGCTTCTATACGTGTAATCTGTGGGTCAACTTTACGCAGAAGACAATCAACGACCTGCGCGTTCAGTACAACAACGCGCTCAGGGTTGTATTGGGTTTGCCACGGTACTGCAGCGCATCAGACATGTTCGCGGATGCTCACACGGATGGTTTCCATGCTATCCTTAGAAAGAGAGCTGCCTCATTAATAAGTCGTATCCGTTGCGGCACGAATGAGATTCTGCGCGTTGTGGCTGGTAGAGTGGATTGCCCGATCATGCTACATTGCATGAAACTGCATTTAAAACCATGTCGATGAATTATTTGCTATTTAATTTAATTTGTTTAATTATTCTATGTTTCTAAGTTGCCTTTTGTTTAATTTAAATTTGTGTATACCTATTGAATTATCTAAGCTAATATTATAAGTGTAAAATATGGACTGTAGTTGTCTGAGAATAAATGATTTTTGATTTGATTTGATTTTTCCTCGCACACCGCCTCACTACGTCACACATCTTTGGTGGAAAGGCAGCCCTAGTCGCGCTTATTCATTACTTTAAGTTTCAGTGTCGTTTCACGTTTCCCCTTCTATCTAACAATCTTGTCAACACAAGAACAAACCCAGTCAATTCAATGTACTCGTATTCCCTATCTCATCCTGCAAATGGCACACAATAGCGTCGCAGAAAACTGATAATCTATGTGACCTGCTTCTCGACAGCGACGTTTACATTATGACAGAAGTGGGTTACGGTGTCAAATACTCCCAGGTTCAATAGGTAGGTTTTCTAAAGGACTTCCCTTTACTGTGAGCTTGACATTTAAATATCATACAATAAAAGACAGGCGAATAGAAATTTTATAAAATAGGTGATGGGAATTAGCTTCGCATTTGAGAGGTCGATGGTTCGACTTAGGGTTGTTTCTGATGCTTGTTTTTTAATGAAAGTTGCCGAACGTCCTATTGTGTACAAAGCAAGATTGTAATATGGAAATCTTAAATAAGGTCTGGATTTTGTTCAATTTTATTATGTTATTCCTATATTTAATGTATATAAAAAAGATATTCATTTTAATCTATTTCACCATTGACTTACAATTATATGGACGTCGGGTCCGCGCTAAAAAGTATCCGAAATTATAGGGCGTTAAAATCGTATACAGAGCGTCATTCACGCTTTAGTCTTCGTTTGTTCGACTGACAGCGAAGCAAGCAAAATTAGACAGTACTGCGATGACATTACAATTTAAATTCAACGTTTTAGCTTTTTCATATTCCTTTACATGTCACTACGCTTAAATAGGTTGACTTGGGACATTTTTTTCGTGGTTTTTGTATTAGACCCGTCGTCCATTTATTTGTAAGCCAATGTATTTCACCGACTAAATGCGTAAACGCTGTTAGATAACGATATCGTATCCGAACCTAACGTTTAACTCGAATGTTCCGAATAATTCAGTCAAAACGCTTACCCTCATCGATGTCTGGAGGTAGCCCTCCGACGAAGACCTTGCGGCTGAAGCGCTCTCCGTGCTCGGATCCCGCCGACACGGGCGACGACCGCGCCGGCGAACCCAGCGCCGATACACACATCGATAGACCTGTGGAATATTGAGTTTTTCATTTGTATAGTTATTTTCAACTGCTGAAGAACCAGCCTTTTAACCGAATGTGGCATAAAAACCAAAGACATTTATTAAGATATATGTTTGACATAAAGAAATAATTAGTCGAAAAATAGTTTGAAATCGACGGCAGCAAAGAATAACCGGCTATCAGACTGTAAATTATAAAAATAAAAAAATGAAAATAAAAATTTGAGAAAATAGCATGTATTATATTCTGAATATTCTTCATATATTAGCTTTTTGTTTTATTAAATTTTTTATATGTACCTAACTAAATTAAAATTTGCTCGCGTTGTATGTGCTCGGATACACAGCGGAGTTTATCGTCGCCAATAAGTCTCCAGTCTGTCGGTGACACAAACCTGCTGCACTTAGTCTCGAGACGACATCCTGAGCCTGATCTGGCGGTACTGGCGGCGAGCCTGCGGCAGCGCCGCTGGCTACACTCGCTTCCTCCACGCCGGGAAAGAACGGTGACTTGCCTGCAACAAACAAACACTATCGTCAAACTACGTATGTCATTTTTAAAAGTATATAATATATTTAATACAAAATGCACCCTAAAGTTCTCCAGGAGCGAATACTATCCGATGCAGCCCGAACACCAGCAAATAGCTGAAGCTTTCTTTTTTTTTTCGACACAGTTATAATCAATCTCTTATTTTATGAAAAATGTTGTATCTATGTTTTACGTTGAAAATAAAGTCTTTTTTATTCAGTAGAGCACCTTGTTTCTGATAGATGGCGCTACGGCTAAAAAGTCGTTGAAAACGAAATACAAAGACCGGACAACAAGCTCATGGAAAAATTCTTGAGGTCCGCTGGTTCGATCCGTGGCTTAGTTGGCATAGCGTCTGCCACGGTTTGGTAGGAGACGTCGGTTCGAATCCGGCCGGATCGAAGGAATTTTTCCAAGCGTCCGATCTTTGTATTAATAATTATAACAAAATTCGTTTTTGTTTCTTTATTTTTTTTTCACAAAATTCGGGAGCAATAATATTAGTAAATAAATATGGCTGTTTACAAAAATAACAGATGTTCATTGGAGGTATTGAGATAGTTTGTTATTTGATTTGGAAAATTATTCAAAGGGACAAAATCTTAGGTACTTAACTAAATGTAAACAATCTTGATACATCTTTTTATTGAAACACATGCTTTACAAATCAATAGGTATAAAAATAGGCATGCAATTTCATATGAAGCTAAGTATTTGTGTTTTGTATTTGAAGGTAAGGGAAAATCATTTTATAAATGTATATTTCATTAAATAGACACCTCAAGATTGTTTACATTTATTTAAGTACCTAAACAGATGGACTATAGCTCGGAGAGCTAGTAGAGGATAAGCTAGATATCCTCCGGTCCCTCCAGCCGCTTAGGTTATTGGGAACTGGACAGACCTCGTTTTTCGGCGTCGGGAAGTGAGTGTGCCTTACAGCTCCGCCACCAATGAGGAGATTTGGAAGTGGACTTTAGAGTCGATGGCTTAGCGGTGGCAACCGCTAGTTGTGCAATGCACAACGAGAAGTGAGCATGCCTACAGCTCCGGTACCTATCTGGAAAATAGGGAGGGTGCTGTCCGTGCACCCGGGGCAGTTCACCAAAGGTACTACCTCTCGAAGAAGCGGATGAAGTCAAGTGACAGAGATCTGTGACAACCCTGTACACTCGCCGATCTGGGATCAGAACCTGAACCTGTAAGGTTCCTGTGCGCGCACAGGTTATAGTGCCCTTCTCGTATACTATAATCAAAAAAAGATATGAGTCTGTAGTAACTAACACAATTGTGAAATTATTACGTTGTCCGAATGTATAAATAAATAAACTAACCTGATCTGCAAGAAGTAATTCTCAGCTCATTTTCTATGAATAAAAATGACTCCCATAAATTAATAAATAAGCTTGTAAATACCGCCTTATCAATACCAAAGCCAACGACATTTAAGTTCAAAAATGTCAGTTATTTGGCTAGCGGCCAGTTACACCGATCAATGGTAGATATTCATCGAGATTGCTGCCTTTGCTAGATTTTCATAACAAATTGAGTTTTGCGTAAAACTCACTACGGAAACTGAGAAAGCATTTAAGAAATAAATGAACGTCAAAGTTTCTAAGTCATAAGTAAAAAAAATCATTAAACTTTATTCCACAGATAAGAATTACACTTGAACACGTAATTTTTTAAGCTATCTAAAGTTTCAGGAGACTGGTATCATGATTGTGGCATCACAGTACATTTGCTCGAGTATATTATATGCCTGTAGAAACATACGCAATTCTATTAACAAATATTAACCTTATGTATAAATAAATAAAGGTGCCACGATTTCGTTTAACTATGTTTTTTAAATGATTCTTTTATGGGGGATTGTAAACGTTTTTATCATAAAATTTCGGAGCATATTATATTACACATAAATCTAAATTTATTCACAACATTTTTTTTGTGACAAGTCTTATAAAGAGTGATTATTCAGGAGATTGCAAAACTTTCTATTTATTTTAAATTTCTTATCAAGGGTGTAATTTGGTTACCGGTTAAAATTAATTACAACTCTGATACTGTAGATGAAATAGACACATTTAACTTTCTTGGGTTAACAATCGACAAGAACCTTAACTGGAAGGAACACATCGAACAGATGTGCATGAACCTAAGCAGATTTGTTTACGCTTTACGAAGACTAAGGCAAACTGTCTCGCGAGAAGCTGCGTTGACGGCCTATCACGGCTACGTTTCGTCCGTGCTCAGCTACGGTCTTGTACTATGGGGTAACTCTGTAATCTTAGAAAGAGCGTTTAAAGTCCAGATGAAGTGTATTCGAGCAATTTGCGGTGTGTGATTCGATGACAGTTGCAAACCGCTGTTTAAAAAGCTGAACATATTACCTTTGCCATGCATGTACATTAGGGATATCTGCGTATTTGTCAACTCTCATCCTCAATATTTTAAAACACGCGGTGAAGCCATTCAAAGGCAAACTAGAGCAAAAATTATGAATCTCTTATACCAACCCCGTTGCCATAAAGTAATTTATAAGAATAACAGCTTCAACATGTGTATAATTATTTACAATAAATTACCAAACGAAATTAAATTGTTACAAGGACATACTTTTAAATTAAAATTGACAAAATGGCTTTTGACACATTGCTTCTATAGTAATAAAGAACACTTAGAATTTACAAATTCATTACATTAATTAGAAACTATAGAGACTAAAGAAACATTGAATCCCATTAACATTTGCACATCTGCTTGCAGGTTGAATACAATGTACCTAATTTTACTTAAGACCTTTGTAATTACTGTATTCTGGCAAATAAACGTATTCTATTCTATTCTATTGGTTGCATTACTTTAAGAATTGGTAAAAACCGGCGTGTATATATGAAATGTGATGTGAAATCAACCTTCAAAGACACGAGTTTGAGAAAATAAGGCAACGATATTACAGAATTGAAGTCTACGTGTTCGATAAAGATGTATGAAAAGACGACATGGGTCTAAATTCCACACAAATTTGATTCAAAGTGTACTCCATAGCGTTTAAATCTATTTGAAAAGGGCAATCCCTAGAGATTCTTACTAGATCTTCTCGGGGGAATCTGCCTTACGTATGAGCGGTAGAGTTTAACCAGTATGACAGTTTCAAGTGTAATTTGCTTACCTATGAAATAAAGATTGTTTGACTTTTACTTTGACGACGTTCGCAGTGAGCAGGCGATAACCAGGTAGTCATTCTAGCGAGTCAAGTCTGTTTCACGCGCACACATTGGAACTTAGTGACTGTAAATGTCATGTTACAGATAAAGCTCGCTAATGCAAAATGCGCTGTGTGCCACTCAGAGCTTTAAATCAGCTCTGAGGGGCACTGTCACTGCGAACGTCACCCTGAGACTAAAAATTGACAAGTCCTTTAGTTTATCTACCACCGTTCAAAACCGTAATTTCACATTATTGCTCGGCGGCAGAAATAGATAAGGTGGCACCTGGACGATTCTTTCACAAGCTCTATTGCAACAAAATACAAAATCTGGTGAGCCAAAAGGTCCCGGGTTCGATTCCCGGGCCGAGAGAAATATATGTATGGCCTACATTTATTTATCTGGTGTGATTTGTGGTTGTCTATGTGTGTGTCCATAACACCCGCGATACAGGCGCGGGATAGTTATTATTATTATTATTTTTACTATCGTCTGTAAGATACGAGGTTGTTGTTAACAGATTAGAAGGACATAGGCTACTATTTGCCACAGAAGTAAATATTAAAGGGGATGAAATAGGGGATTGAAATGTGTATGGAGAACCAATAAAACTATGTAAATGAATACCGCACAGAAGACTACTTGAAATACTTCTTCTACGCAGACTAAGAGTCGTATTCCAGAACTCTACTCAATACTCAAGTCAGGACTTGAGTATTGCAGTGAGCACTGAAAATCATACCCAAGCCCTTGCGATTAGGGTCGTATTTCCAGTGCTTGAAATCATACTCAAGTCTGCTCAAGTCCTGACTTGAGCATTGAGTAGAGTTCTGGAATACGATACAGGCTCGGGGCAATGCGGGGCTATGAATGTGTCCGTTATTATTATTATTTTTACTATCGTCTGTAAGATACGGGGTTGTTGTTAACATGACAAAAGCCGTTGCTTCATAGCCACAGATTTTCATCGTAAGATATTTTTAAATTAGAATTTCTATCCTAGAGTTTTCTAGAATGTTCTACAAATCCCAAAGTCGCCATATGCACACCAGACAGTCTATAAGGTCTGGCGTGACATCGTAAAATCCTTGGCTGTCTAGATTCGATGCGAATGACCTTTGGTGACCCGTAGGTTGGGGTCGGAGGTAGAGGTTAGAATATTGTTCAGAGTGGACAACATGGCGTCAGAAGCGAGAAAATAATTATTACAATAAAATGATTATAATTATTAATACAAGCCTCGAATACAAAAATAATTCTTGCGTCTATTTGCCAATGTACTGCAACCTTACTTATTATGCTGCCAAGCAGTAATGTGAGTTTACTAATAACTAAGGAAAAAGATTCTTTTATGGAAAACTGTATACGTTTTTTACAATATGATTCCGGAGCATATATTAAGATTAACATTTCCTAAGTTTGAAAAGTATTTTAATTTGAAAAGTCATATTACAAAATTGAATACTACGTGTTAGATAAAGATGTATGGAAATACAATGCGAGTCTAGATTCCACACAAATATGATTCAGAATGTATTCCATAGCATTTAAGTTTATTTGAAAAGAGCAATCCCTAGAGTTTCTTGCTCGTTCTTCTCAGGGAGGTCAGCGTAGTGAACGAGCAGTAGCTTAAAAAAGTGACGTTTTCAAGTGTAAACATTTTACCTATGGAATAAATGATTTTGACTTCGACTGCGATTCAGTTTTGGAGGATAAGAGTGTACGCGCACGGCACGAGATAATAGAAAATACGAATGTCGCTTGGTCATCTAGAGGTTACTGCCAAATATTTGTCCTTACAATCTCCGTCAAGACGCGGAAGAAATGAAAAGTTTTACATACACTTTCTCCTGTTGACAGTTCAACAGTTTTCAAAAAAACATTTTAGACTATTTTTTTTGTATGTATGTTACGCGATAACTCCGGTAAACATACAGTATACAAATTTACGTGTTACCGTAATGTATGTATGTTAACTAATTTGTGAACCGATAATGACGATTCTTTTGTTGTTGGAAAGAGGGTCCCATTTAAATTTAAAAGAAAATGTTCCACCTCTAAACGTGGGAAACTAGGGGATGAACCCGGCTTCGCGTACTTTCCGGTAACCAATTTCAATAAAACTTGGCAAATAGATGTAATTACACGAACTTTTGAGGTCGGTTTTTTAAGTACCGACGTTCGTCCCGTAACTTGGTATCGTATAAAGTTGATAAAATTGCGAACAACGTCACAGCATTTAAATAAGTTCATTGAAATAATGTAAAATCATGGCCTGCTTGACTAAATATTGATCTTAATTAAATTTTTGTTTCGAAATTTATATTAATTATTTTGGGGCAAGTTTAAAATTATTTATCAGGCCAGACAAGAACCTTGTTCAGCAGAGGACGTAATGTTTGTATTTAACAATTTAGGTAATTTTCATATAGTTTGTAATCAGGTCGAAAATTGAACTATGATCATTTTGCAAGGTAAACTCTGTCGCCACTGAGCTATTACTTCTATCAATGTGGATTAAAAATAATGCTGTAGACAAAATATAAAACTATGTAAGTAATATTATTTAATAAAAAATTATTTTAATTTATTTCGTAATTTCATTGAATTTTTTTGACAATGCCAATTGAAAAACAATGTCAATTTTACTATGATAAAATCTGGCTCGAGTATATTTTGAAAATTAGCTTTCCCTAATATTGTAAAGATAAAATTCAAATTAAAAATTATTTTCGCTCAGGAAAATTGCTAAAAAAATTATAATTAAGAAACCATTGTACTTACTCTTTCTGTACGGAAACCTCGGGCCTCGAATAAAAGGTGTAACCAATGGGATCGTATGCACCGACATAATATTATATAAACAATTATTTATTTATATTTTGCAAATACAGCAAATATTTCGTCACGTAGTTTTAGCGATTTTTTTTCTCTTCTATCAAAACGCGCGAGCTTTCTTGTACACGACAGACCCGGCGAATGAAAACAACGGACGATCGCGTTCCAATTTTGAAATGCTTATTTTTTTTACAAATTTTTTTTGGCGCTAAGAGTTTTATTGCTTCGTTCAAAAAGATTACATTTGTTTTTGAACAAACAAAATTTGCCTAAAACTGTTTCTTTAAAAAGACTCATCTTTCATTTTTGCGTCTCAAACAGAAACTACGTAAATATTTACCTAACTGCGCCTCCTTTATATAACTATGTACCTATAAGTACATTATTTGCTTCTATATTGCTTTGTTCCACTACTGGGCATGTAATAAACAATAATTGAGTGGTTCACATTTTTAATGATTTTGGCTAATGGCGTGAAATGGATCAGTATTTTAATTTCAAATACTTCAACAATACAGTGCCAAAACTTGATATATTCTGAAGAAATCAGTGTCAAATGTTGATTACTTTTGCAATCTTTTTTAGTTTTACACTTTCAAAAGTTGCCATTTTGTCGTCAAGCTGCTAACGCTGTTCTATTGAATATAAACTCGTGCAAAATCCGTTATTTTGTTTGGTATTTATTATTTCAACATTCGAGAGGACCCTCGTGTTAATTTATTAAAACTTGATTGTTAAACATTTCGGAGAAGATTGGTTTACATATGAAATTATAGAATTGTATACTTATATTACCGGGCAAGTACAATCAAATATAACCGAAGAAGAAATGACAGATAACGAAGATACATTGATGGTTGACGACGTGGCTATAAGAGTATAAAGGAAAATTAAAATTAGATTCAAGTTGTATTTTTTATTATTATAATAACAAAACTAGGCATGTTATCATAGTGTTGTTGTAAATATAGCTACGTTAATTCAGTTACAAAACTTGTTCAATTTTTAAATGGGAATAAAGTAAAAAGTTTAATACTGTGATTTTGTTTCTTCATATTGTTAATCTCTTAATTTTATCCCACTTTTCAGATAATTAAAAAAGTACCACTTAAAAATCAGTTTTCGGAAAAAATAATTCATTGCATTCTGTTATAACGCACATAACGCAGCTTGCTAGTGGATTAATCAATTAGTCTAACACACAGACACACTAAGGGTGTCCATATACCCGACTGAAAGCTAAAATATTAACTACGGCTTAATATAAACGCGTCGACCTGTACAAAGTTGCAGGCTTACAATGCGGGCCGCCATTTGTAGGTCATCGGCGGAGGAAAATCAATACTGTGTCATTGAAGTTACGAAGTAGGCCGTTTGTAGACGCAGTGTCCTTGTGGTGAGGTACAATCTTAGAAGATGGAAAACATTAAACGAAGGCTTCCAGTATAATGTCCTACGGGATTCTCATGTGGGGTAAAACGGCAAATATTCAAACCATATTTGTGTTGCAAAAACGAGCGATTCGTTCTGTGTACCGCTTAGGTTCTCGGGTTTCTCTCAGAGAAAATTTAAAGAGAATGGTATCATGACTGTGGCATCACAGTACATTTGCTCAAATATTTTGTATGCCCGTAAAAATATACATAATTTCATTTAGACAGAAGAATCCATAATATTAACCTTAGAACTAAGTCCAAACTCATGGTACTATGATTTCGTTTAACTAAGGTAAAAGGAGAATATTTATAAGAGAGAATATTAAAAGTATTTTAATTGAAAAGTCATATTACAAAATTGAAGAGTATGTTTTAGATAAAGAAGTATGGAAAGACAACAAGAGTCTAGATTCCACACAATTATGATTCAAAGTGTATTCCATAGCATTTAAGTTTATTTGAAAAGAGCAATCCCTAGAGTTTCTTGCTCGTTCTTCTTAGTAAAAATTTGCTCTTGGTACCTTAGAAGATGAAAAAAATAATACGCTCTATTTATTATCTATGCTGAAGTGGTTCTTTAAAAAATTTTGGCTCTGGCGGATAATTTTAAGTTCTTTTTAACCTCTGACACAAAAAGAGGGGAGTTAAAGTTTGACAGTATTTTTTGTGCGTGTCTATGTTACGAGATTACTTTGACAGATTCGCTCTGGACTTTTTGGAGGGAAAAGTGTCGTTTTTATTTTGACTTTCAATTATTTTGTGAAATCTAGTTTAAAGTGGAATAGGATAGTGCTATTGTGCCTTAATCGAAGATTAAAACGCGAAATTATACGAATCTCGAACTAAAATACCCGTATCGGCCCGTTTTAAGGAATCCCGAGTCAATCCAAGCACGCCGCCTCAAATTGCCTATCCTCTTTGTGGCGGCCATATTTACAGAGACATAATTAAACTTCATGTTTAGGCTGATGGCTTTGCCAAAGCCTTAATAAATAAAAAAAAAATTACTTTGACATTTCTGAATCGATTTCGATGATATTTTTTTGTTGTAATATAGTATATAGTAACAGGTAAGATGGCAGTACTTTCATGGATGAACTCTTTCTTATAGGGCTCTACTGCTGCTTAGCATAAATTTGAATGTGACGAAAAAAGTAATTAAAAAGTTTGAATTCAGATTTCGTGTTTTAACGTAAATATATTCATTTTAATCACGATTGTGAGGCAACACTAATGGACGTACCAGGTTACCAGGGTACCAGGGTACCAGGTGTTACCAGGGGTGAAGTTACCAGTGCTACACAAAATTAAAAGTCGTCATAAATATGTTATTTACGACGTACAGCGAACTCAAATAAGACTCTTCTATAAGCGCTACAGTGGCGAGGCAGTCGCACGTCTATAGTGCTTCACTTAAGGCATCGAGCTTAGAATAATAACGCATAGAAACCTAGTCCGCACACGCTAAGTGAGGCAAATTGAAGCGCGCCAAAAGGGCCTACACGAGCGGGCGGGCCTTCAGTGCTCAAGGTCAACTTGCACAGCGAACAGATCAAGAATTTTAGCTAAAAATGACAAAATGTGCGGTAAACGAGTGTAAAAATACGTCAGACAAACATAAAATAGATACTAACATCACATTCCACAAGGAAGTAACGCGTTTCAACTTGTATTTTTATATAAATATTCGCTAAAACCGAAAATTAACCTACTACTAAAACTAGCCTACATGAATTTGATTTTTGCCTCACTTGTGACAGTTCGTTTGATATGAAACTATCATTCATATGCGTTATTATTCTAAAGCATCGAGTATATAACCAGAAATAGAGACGAAATGTCATTTAATTATATCATTCCGGTGACAACTGCGCTCCGATTGGCCAGCCCGAATTCGAAACAATTGACGAGTGTCGTCGATTGTTTCACTTCAAATCGACCAGTTAACTTGAGCTTTGCTATAATGGACGAAAATTGCAAAATTACATATTTAATATTTAATTACCGATGAAATTTGATTCCGTTTGTTTTGTAATTAGATGTTTTGTTGTTTTACACACAGGTCAGTTGTTGGCGCTGTCTATATGTCAGTGCAATCGAGAGTTGATATTTATAAGTGACGTATCACTGATGGGTTACCAGGAATATATGGCCCTTATTTCGTCTCTCTTTCAGGTTATATATTCGATGACTACTTATTTAACATTGACTTTGAATAACCTTTTTATGTCAGTCATCAGATTAAAACAGTAAACGAATGACACAGAGCACACAAAATGGCGGACAATCACCGAAAGGAAGGCCATAGATAATGAAACACTTCCTCTCAACGCATGCCATAGAGCAGCTAGCTGTGTATTCACTATGTACTTACAATAACCATTATTTACAAGTGCAAACCTACCGACCAATACGCTGCTCTGTCGTACACTAACTAAAATGCATCTAAGTGACAAATGGTCAAATATCCGTTATAAACAGCATAAGATAGAGCACAAAATTCTCTTTTACAATTAGTTAACGTGATTCCAGTTATCAGAACTTACCCTAATGATGAATAGCTGAAATATCATTCAACAATTTCAACATCCTAAAATTGGGATCAAATCAATCAAATCAAATCATTTATTGCTGTAAATGTGGTAAGTACAATATGATGGTAGTGTTACAGAACGTTGTTTCACACATTTAGCCATTTATGACATGCAATATTTAATTATAAACAATTCGTTAAATTATAAAAATGGCGACTTCTTCCAAGCATGCGAAAATATGTCAAAATTATGAAATTAATACAATGTCCCTAATTTAAATCATTCTTACAGATAAATAACTCAATTCATAATTATTATGTCCTTAATTTAACATACTCCAATAGATAATCACTCATATATGTTACATAATTCATTGTCGTAGTCAATACCATAAATTCAATATATGTCAACGTTCCTCAAAAAAATCAGTCAATTTGTAATAAATTCTGTCTTTAAGCCATGCAATAAGTCTCTTTTTGAAGGTTTGGTTTGGTAGCATTTTTATATCCTTTGGTAGAGCATTATATATTTGGACACACATACCATTACATTGGTTTTTGTAACTAGATAGTCTAGGTTTACTGTTATAGACCAGTCTATTAGGGTCTCTTACATTTATACTATGGACATCGCTAATTTTTTTAAAGAGGTGAAAGTTTTGTTTAACAAACCATGCCACTTCAAAGATATACATGCACGGTAACGGCAAAATTCCCAAATCCTTGAACAAAGGTGCGCAGGATTCACGTGGCGGGACTCCAGTCATTGCCCGAATACACTTTTTCTGAGCTATGAACAATTTTTTACAGTCAGTTGAGTTTATTATGACATGTCAAAAAATTATTATATCACTTAGCAAAGCTTTAGTTAGCGGGCGGCATTACTATCAAACGCGATATTCTTACAAAAAAAACGGGGAAAACAATGGCTATTGTTTTTTCTGCATTTCTCCCTTGGTTGTTTTCTTTACAATAAACTCCATCGAGAGCTCCACATTTTTTGTTCGAATGTAAGAAGAGGTTAGCAAAATGATTACGAAATTTAAATTATGAGGATATGGAAGAGTTGGTTCATCCAGCAGTCTGACACAAACATAATGTTTCGTTGTACTCGTACACACAATCACACACACACGCACTCGCACTTTTTAAGCAGTCAACATTACTGTGTTCCGGTTTTGAAGGGTGCTGGTGAAATTACAGGCACATGCGACTTGTTAACTTACGTCTCAGCGTGACGGGTGCTGTGGCAATGCCCCTCAGATCTTTGAGATTAAAAGCTCTGAGTGGCACTGCAACTGTTATGGACAGGCGAGTAAATTATCATCAGGCGCACGACTTGTTCGTCCCGTCCCAGATATTATAAAAAAAACAAACGCGCGCCCGCTTACACCTTCGCATAGAAAAATTATTTAATTTCTCTGTCATTTTTTTTCTCTCATACATAAACATAAACTGCCTACGTGGCCGAACGGTTACCATGCCGGACTACCATGCAGAGGTCTCTGGTTGAATTCCCGGGCCGGGAGAATTATTTGTATGGCCTACATTTCTCTCGTGAGTTTGGGTGTAATTTGTCGTTGCCTATGTATATGTCTATGGCACTCGCGACTCAGGGCTTCCCTAGCGTGGGCTATGTTGAATGTGTACGTTATTATTATTATATACTTTTTGGTTGGTATATATATATGCTCAGTAATATTTGTTGCGTTTTATTTATTTTTATTTATTTCATTTGTGATCGAGCTACTATTCAACGGCCATTGCAATATTTTGGTGTTCTGCTCTTCGAAGGCGAGTCGATGGCGAAGATAATACTTTACATTTTTAATTTGAAGACTAAATGGCTGTTTGAAGATACGCATAGTAATTTCCATGATAGTTTTAGTAAGGCAACTTCATCGTCATCATATCAGCCGGAAGACGTCCACTGCTGAACATATGCCTCTCCTAAAGATTTCCAGACCCGCCGATCGAACGCGACGGGCATGCATCGGTTACCCGCCCGCCGTCCATACCAGGTCATCCGCACATCAAGCAGGGGGCCGTCCCACTGAACGCCTTCCGGTTCGTGATCTCCATTCAAGAACCTTTCTGTCCAAATGGTCGTCAGTTCTACGAGCTATGTGCCCATTCATTGCCCACCACTTCAGCTTGCTAATCCTTCGAGCTACGTCGGTGACTTTCGTTCTTCTACGGATTCGAACACGCAGAGAAATGCCGAGCATTGCTCGCACCGTAGCTCATCATTATCAGAGGAAATACTGGATCCCAAACTGGTGGTACGGAGAAACCATCTCCCTGTTGAATAGATTAATATTAGACACAACTGGTTAATGACTGTACCACCTCAGTCAATCGTGACCATGGGTCCTGTAAAGGGCCCGAAACCTTGCTTTGGCCATTGGCCATTGGTTTCAAGAAAAGTACCAGACAATTCTGCACCAGATTCCAAACTTATAACTCCCCTCTTTTTGCGTCAGGGGTTAAAAATACAACCGTAACAGTATAATCCATTTTACAACGGCTTGTAGTATTCTTGTGTTTAAAATCCTATTTACCAGGTTAACACCGACACCTTGACCCGGTTCAACTGAAGTCAACACCGATCCACTGTTACACATCGTGCTCCTTATTGAACTGCTCTGTTTAATAAGTCGCACACTGAGAATAATAATGTCAACATACTAAAAACTAATTTTATTTACTTTTAACGTCATCTTGGATTTGAGAGTACGAACTTTATAATGCAAAAACCGCCGTGTACGCTGTTTGCCTAAAATTTGCTATATGACATAATGACGTTATGCTTTATAAGAGAAACGGGGCTTAGGAGACATCGCCATACTGACTTTTTTGGTAGTGACAGAGATCTCTGAGTTGTAGAACGATTTACTAATAACTCCGTGAATGATAATAGTACAGGATTCCTGAGCCAGATCTACGCTGGTTAGTGGATAAGCTGTAGAGTAGTTTTTATTTTCGTCGTTTAAAATTAAATTTCATGGCATAATTTGTTTTTATGAATCCTTTACGACGATATTGCATAATAAGAAATGTTAATTTACATTGAAGAGATTACGAAAAATAGTTATACTAAACGAAATTCTCAAAAATAACTTTATTTCATTGTTTTATGTGAAAATTTGTACATTAACTTCGAAAACTATGTACTTCTGAAAACTGCTGTCAGCTGTTATTATTTCATAAAGTAGGAATTGTGGTTACAATATTAACAGTTATATCTGCTAAGAATGTATGTCTAATTTTATGGCAATTCCATCATAAACAAATAGCCCTAGATAAAACTTAATTATATGTTTGTTTGTGCAAAACAAAAACACCTGCGCAGACGCACCTGCGTGCGCAGGTGTCATTCTGCCACCCCGTCCCACTCCGAGCTTGTTTACGGACAGGTATAAATATCAGAGTTGCACAAGCAAGCACGCCTTTCTATCGCTGCACGTCTGAGGGAACGCACCTCTTGCTAGAAGCGTTTATACTGCTATTCGGCTTACATAAAAATGTGAGTTAATTCATGTTACAATAACGATTATTTATTTGCTACTTTAAACGTAATTAGTGTTAAGTAAAATGATGATTATTCGCTAGGAACGAACTTATTAAGCTGTCGCAAATATATAAAATGTATCTAATTTATGCATGTTTTAATTTAAAACCCTCCCCTTATGAGTAAAGACAGATGAAGTAACCTCGGTCGTTTTACACTGCATTCAAAAATCTTCATTGAGTAAGAAATTGCCGTTGTCACAGTTTTCAAAATTTTAATTTTGCATTAATCATTACACAAAATCAAAAATGTTGCATTATGCCACTGTCATTCTTAGTGTGCGAAACCTGCTCGCATACTAACGCCATCTAGTTCGCGTGCGTAAAACTATTACGAATTTCGATAATAAAGTTAAAACCTCAATTACGGATTTTTACATAGTTATTGAGTTTTTGTTAACGCTAAACTCAAGTGGTAATGAATGTATGCGTAATTATTATTCATTATAGAATATTTTTGGAATATACGGAGTCGTACACACACAGGTCAGTTGTTGGCGCTGTACTATTTAGAGTTGATATTTAAAACTGGTATAAGGCCTGGATGGATTATTTCGTCTCTATTTCTGGTTATTCACTCGATGCATTTTGGTAACTTTCGAAATATTGGAACCTCCCGCCTCTTGATATCATTAAAAAAAGTCCCCCAATTGTAATACCACAGCTGCTTTCTATTTAAATAATGGAAGAAGGCAGTTAAGCGGATTTGGTACAAAACCTCCAAGGATTTAATAAAATTGAAATAAGCAGAGTTTAAATGCAGAGCCATTTTCATTTTGTTAAATCGAGTGGGTGAATGAGTTGGTGGATATTTCTTTTACGAGTGTTGTCACTCGCGCCATCTATCAGCAACTTATTGTAACAATAGTTCATAGGTAACCAAAAGTGCTATTTCTGAACGTAACTTATGAGGTGTTGGCAGGTGGAGAAAATGGCAGGTTTTTGAAATTACAAGTACAGTTTTTGCAGATTATTTTAATTTTAAGTATATTATGAAGAAAGTACGAAGTAATAGTGATGAAGAAAGCTAAAACTATATGCCTTATTTTAAACCATATTACAAAACTATCCTGAGAGGTAAAACATAAATATTGACTTCCGGCACTTAGAAGACTACATAAAAACCCAAATACGTCAACTAAGTAATTTATAAGAAAGTGAAAACGTGACGTACCTATTACAAACACAATGGAAAATATTTATTGCGGATCCCGATAATTAAACGACGACATGGTTCAAAGGACTTGTAACCAAGCCAAAACCTTTTAAAAAAATGTTGGCTGGAGAGGGGGATGACAACATGGCGAAGGAAATTTGATTAATCTTTATTGAAAATAGGTAATTAAGTAAATATAAATCATTCTTTAGGTATTTGCATTGACTTACAAATAAATAGACGACGGGTCTAATACAAAAACCACGAAAAAAATGTCACAAGTCAACCTATTTAAACTTAGTGACATGTCAAGAAATATGAAAAAACTAAAACGTTGAATTTAAATTGTAATGTCATCGCAGTACTGTCTAATTTTGCTTGCTTCGCTGTCAGTCGAACAAACGAAGACTAGAGCGTGAATGACGCTCTGTATACGATTTTAACGCCCTATAAGTTCGGACACTTTTTAGCGCGGACCCGACGTCCATATAATTGTAAGTCAATGGGTATTTGACAGGTGTCTATAGATAGATATTGTTGGTAACAAGTGTTTATTTTAACCCACTTCAAAAAAGGAGGACGTTCTCAATTGGACTGTATGTTTTTTTGTGTACGTTACGCGTTAACTCGATAAATTGAGAACCGATTTTGATGATTCTTTTTTTGATGATACCTTAAGAAGGTACCTTAGCATTGGTTCAATTTAAATTTGAAAAAAATATTCCACCTGTAAGGGTGGCAAACTAGGGGATAGAATCCGGTTTCGCGCATTTTCCGATAACCGTTTTCAATAACACTTGGCAAATAGATGTGATCCCACGAACTTTCGAGGTCGGTTTTTTAGTACTCTATACTAAGATTATTCAATAACTAATAATTCTTGTTCCGGTTCAGAACAGTGTTAGAAATCTGGACGTAGTGATGGATGGTAAGCTTCGATTTGAGGACTACGTGGGCAATAAGTTTGGAAAATGTTTTGAAGCTCTTAAATCCTTAAAGAGAATTCGGTCATATATCGATGGTGCTACGAGGCCTCTGGTGTGTAATGCATTGCTTTAATTCCAGCTTAGCTATTGTGATTTAGTGTACGGACCATTCTATGTACAGTAGAGCACCCTGTGAAAGAGTTCGTCCAGGGAAGTACTGCCACCTTACCTATTTCTGCCGCCAAGCAGTAATGTAACTGTGTTTCAGTTTCAAACGGTCTTTTACCTATGTGAATAAACGCCGAAATTGCATTTGGAGAGTTTTTTTTATAATACCACGTGAAGGGACGAACAAGTCTTGCGCCTGGCGGTAAGCGACACGCCTATGAATAACAATTGCTGAGCTTTAAATCTCAAAGATCTTAGGAGCACTGCCACTGCGTCCGTTACCATGAGGTATAAGTTGACAAATCCTATATGCCTTATTCTCTTCTTATTTAAATACTGCTCGACAGCAGAAATACTTAAGGTGGCAGTACTTCCCTCATCGATTATTTATCCTGAAATAGAGACAAGTCATGTAATTTGTTTGAAAACTATTCTGCCATAACATTACTGTGACAACCGCGCTCCGATTGGCCAGCCCGAGTTCGAAACAATTGACGGGTGTCGTCAATTGTTTCACTTCAAATCGGCCAGTTAACTTGAGCTTTGCTATAATGGACGAAAATTGCAAAATTACATATTAAATTACAGAATATTTTTGGAATATACGGAGACGTACACACAGGTTAGTTATTGGCGCTGTCTATATTTCAGTGCAAACGAGAGTTGATATTTATAAGTGACGTATCACTGATGATTTACCAAGAATGTAAGTCCCTTATTTCGTTTCTATTTCTGGTTATAATAATATACTCGATGGCTTTCCTAGACGATTCTTTCATAAGGAGCTCTACTGCTACTACCTAGGAGTCAGGTGTCTTTCTTTACCAGAAACCTTCGTACGCCTTTTACAACTTGAATTGGTTTTTATTTATTTTTTTATGTTTCTGTTTGTTTGTTTGAAATGTGTTTTCCGTGTCAAATGAAGCTACTCAATTTACAATACAAAGTGAAGTTTTGTAACTAAATAGTACATCGCATAATGTCAATTGCAACGTGAAAAACGTGCAGTTGTATTGCCACTCAGAGCTTTAAATCATAAACATCTGAGGGACACTGCCACTGCGCCTGTGACCCTAAAACTCCGTCATGCTGCAACTGTTTCCACGCACATTTTGCAGTCTGTTTCTTTATGTTTAGTTGCGGTTGATAAATGTAGGCATGTAGAACGATTGTTTGGACGACGCGAAACGGAAAATCATTTCACGGGTAATGAATTGTCAATTGTAGAATGTAATTTCGCTAAGTTTGTAATGACGATCGTCGTAATAATTTCATTTCTCCTATCCTTTTACCCCACATTAGATTTAATATTAGGCCAAATCCCCGTCGGCGTAAAACATTTTGTACTGCATGTATACAAAAATAACACTTCCGCAGTATTTCTACTATATTTGTTTAAATTTTACATATCGCACAGTTAATACAATAGTGTATTAACTCAAAAAGTGGACTTTCTCAGAATCGATGAAAAATTAATTACTCATTAAATTTTATTGAATTGATATTCAATTATTTTTTGTGAAATTACTCCACTAGTTTGTTATAATTATTAATACAAAGATCGAACACTCAGAAAAAGCACTCAGAAAAAATTCCTTCGATCCGGTCGGATTCGAACCGACGTCTTCTTGCATACCGTGCCAGACGCTATACCAACTAAGCCACGGAACGAACCAACGGACCTCACGAATTTTTGATGATCAAAATTATTTTTTTTTTACCCTAACTTTGATGCATGCTACATAAAAAAAAATATTGTGTAAAATATTCGCATGCCAAGTTTATGGCGAAATTAACGATCTAATATAATGTACTATAAGACCTGCAATGTCAACTATATTTTTCAGCGAATAAATATATTGTATTCTTGTAAACATGTTTGTGCTTCAAATGGATAAATAAATAAATTTATTATGACTATGTGCATTGGTAAATGGGCCTTACGGTATCTGTGTGGCATTGCAACTGTTATGGACTGGCGTGTCGCTCACCATCAGGCGCACGACCTGTTGTTCCCGTCGTTATGATACGCTTAATAATTATTAGTATATATGTTTTTTGATGGCCGGTGATACGCGACACGCCCATCCGTAACAGTTGCAGTGTCACTGCGCCCGTCACTCTGAAACATGAGTAAACAAGTCAAGACATTTTAAATACTTGGCTTGTGGAAATCGGAAACAACGACGGTACCATAAACACCCAGACCAGAGACAATGGATCGAACCTGGGACCTCAGAGATGGCGACACTACGAAAACCGATGTTCAAGTCACTCGACCACGGAGGTCATGTGGCAGTGGGATGAATAAATATAGACTAACTATTGTTAATATTTACTTATTCATGACGATCTTAGAAGGGACTCGTGCCGAGCAGTGGGACTTATGATATACTCATATTGTACAGTAGTATAAATTAATTCTTTTTTTCTCCTTTTTTGCAAGAACGTAATCTCTACGCATGCGCAGGATGAGCACATGTAGGGTCTTTGGTCTTGTTATTACGTTAGTATCGAAAAAAATACACATTATCCTGTCTCCCAACGGGGTAGACAGAGGTTATGGACCTCTGCGCCCTACGCTTATTACTTACGCGTCTGACATAATTTCGATTTTCCTTTTCAAGTTGTAATATAATAATAACAATATGTTAAAGAAGATACTAAAGCCGGCTATGATTGTAATCGTCCCCATATCTTACTGTGGGGTGTCGTAGTAAGCGGCCAGGTGATCGGTCGGATAGCAGTTGGAAATAATATCGTCCACAATCTTTCTCTGGTGTGTTTATTTATTTATTTATTCTAATTACAACGGTCACATCCCATTACAGCAATTAGCAAGAATAATAATAATTTATCTTTTCCGCCATGTGAGAGGCAAGAGTCTAAAATAGATAATAATAAGAAAAAAAACAAAACAATAATAATAAAAACAAAAAAATCATCATATGGGAGGCAATATTTATGAACAGGTGGACTCGCACTCATTCTTCTCGCAAAACATTATACAATTATTTAAGATGTTCTTCCATCCATCCCCATACATATTACATTCAAGCCTGTAAGCCAAGAGTGCGTTGATTAGAGTCAGTATTCGACAGAGAGGGGACTGTGCATGTGCCGACAGTGCCGACGCGCGGCAGGGCAAACAGGAGACGTATAGGACGCTCAGCCGGTTGTCGAGATCAATCAATAACAAAGGACCAAATTTTAATTTTCATTCTCATTAAAATTTGGTCTTTGCTCTACGCGCTCTAACCCCAGAATGCCCAGGAGAAATGAAGTGGGATATAAATGCGGATCATATGTATATATGCGCTTGTACAGATATCTTAGGAATGCCTTCTGGACTTTTTCTAACATCAGAGTGTAGGTGCTTTCGTGAGGGTGCCACACACAACTATGCGCTTCAAGTTTATTACGCACAAGTGCGTGTTATATTTTGTTAAACATTTATGTTATAATAATAAAAATTTAGCATATACATATACATATAGTCCCACTGCTGCATAGGCGTCTCACAATGATAGAGTTGATGCTGTGATTCAATCTTCAGACTGGGAACTTGAAGCACAGTTAAACATCGACTGAAAATGGTAATGCTGGCCATATAGAACAAAACACCCCTGGACCAGACTTGTTTTTTGTGGCAATAGACATATTCACTAATTTAAAATCAGTTATTCAGATGTACAATTATACAGACAATTCTGCCGTAGTAAAGGAAAGTGCAGTAACTAGCATTTTTGACGAAAAACAAGATCTATATTTGGCTCTAACTCACGTATCAAAATTCCCATGGAAACCCTGTAATACAGGAAGTGAAACTGCAGTAACTTAGTACAATATATAACATTTGCTAATAAAAAGTGCAGTAAGATTAATTACTATATAATTTTTGAGTCAAATTTGAGTCAATGGCGATGGAATTCTAGCAATAAACGCAGTATTATTTTACAAAATCTACCATCCCAGAGCCAACGATAACTGCAAGGACCTGGGGTTTGTCAAACTTCATTGAATGTGTAAATTTTTTCCATGACATGCCCGCAGACTGCAGACTTGTTTACGCGACGATGTTTGACATCAGCTATATGTTCTTTGACGCGGGTACAAATACTTCGCTTCGTTTGTCCAATACAAGAGAGACCGCACTCACAGTCAAGCTTGTAAACTCCTACATCCTGTAAAGGGATGTTACATCTCACGGGTCTCAGGAACTGAGAAATCTATTTATTTCTATTGTTTAATGTTAATCGTAATGTGATTAAGGGTTTAACTCCAGAATATATCTGGGAATAATATTTCTGCGATTTCAACAAATAAATAATACAGAAATTTTCTTTGTTTCATTCTAATTTTATAAATTACGAAATTAATATATCTATATAAAATACTATATTTTATCATCTCTTTATATTCCCAATCCAATTAACACTTAGTCCGACTTGGGAAATAAAAATAGAAATCATTTATTCCTTGAATAACCAGTTGTGTATATGTTACGTTGATGTTTAGTAAGAAAATACCAATAAATTGTGAGTTTCGATTGTGTAAAACATTAGAAAATAGCAACAATATGAAGTGTATTTTTTACAAAAACTAGTAACAAAAAAAAGTAGTATAAAAGTAGTAACGTAATAGATACTGCAGTTATTTATTATATATATTATTATTAATTTGATTTTAATATGTAGTTTCTAGATTAATTAGCAGTACGATATTGATCTAATAACAAGTGCAGTATCTAGGGTACTTACTGCCGTTATGGTTAGGAGGATCAGTTTGTGTTACTAGAGCAGGTACTAACATAAATAAACATAAGTATATTTTTGAAATATTATCATACATAACCTTAACATACATATATAAATATGTCACCTTACAATTCTTCATTCTTTTACCTTTCTATTGATATATGCCATGTCGCTGTAACTTGCGTAGTTTTGAAGCACCGGTAAGTTTTAAATTTTTTTCTTTAACCACGTTTTTCTCGAAAACAGGATTGACTTAGTTACAGTACTCTTAGTTAGGAGGGCAGAATTATTGGTTCGGTTTGGTACGAGTAAAATGTTAATTTTAATTTTTGATGATTCAGATTTTATTATTATGCAATGGTTGGTTTTTGAGCTGTTTCTTTTTTTTATATTTTTTATTTTAATATGTTAATACCGTAATAGATTACCTAGTTCTCTAAGTTTACGTAACAGTGAATGCTGAGACTGTCCCCCACAAATCGTTTGGTTTTTTTTTATATATATTCTAAAATCTTGTTTCCTCTTATTCTGTATTTTATGTGTGTGGAAATAAATGGTTTCAAATGTTAAATCAACAAAAATAATTGAATATCATTTTGATCAAACGTCGCAATATTCACGTTCAATAAACTTAAAAATTACAATTATTAAACCGACATCTCTAGTTCGCTACTGGTAGCTGTAAAGGTACTGCTGCTAAAGGCTGAGTGAAGAAGAGCTTTCATAAATTTCTCACAGATGGCGCTACAGGGGAAAATATATTAAAAACAAAAGCAAAAACTGCAACAAGCGCATAGAAAAATTCATAGATCCGCTGGTTCGTTCCTTGGCTTAGTTTACATAGCGTCTGGCACGGTTTACTGGAAGACGTTGGTACCATAGTACAGGGGATCCTAGTTTGGGAGCTAGGCACGTCTATGTACCTATTTTGATTACACGCCGATCAAATTCATTGGCGGCTGTGGGGCTGTGTGAATCCTAGTAGTGGAATCAGTGAATAAAAAAGTAAAATGGAGTCCTGCAGGGCTCCCTATTTGGGCTGCATCTTCGATATTAGATTCTTGATTTACGACTTCAAGAGCAAGCAACTCACATTACTGTTTGGCGGCAGAAATAGTTAAGATGACAGTACTTTTCTGGACAAAATCTTTCACAAGCTCTACTGCTACAAAAACCATTAGATAGATAGATATAGATAGATAGATATGGATAGATAGATAGATAATACACTTTATAACTCACACACAAAAAACAAAAACAGTAAATAGACAACTTAAAATTAATGTAGGCAAAAGCTGAGAGTGATCTCTTCCAGACAACCTTTGAGGCAGAGGAGAACTGACCAAGAGGAAGACGTAGTGTGACAGTGATAAAAATTTAAATGCTTGATTAAAAAACTTACACTTACTTATACTTACTTATATTATGAAATAATAAGTTGCCATAATATTATATACCTACATTATATCCTATAACGCACTGCTATTACAGTAGTGTTGTAACTCAAAATATGTTAAATTTAATATAATATCATTATTGAACGTAAAATTTCATTCTCTTCACACGCCAAAAAAACCGTCGTTAGAATATTGTAAGAAATAATCAAAAGATATCTACTTAACTTAAAATGAGACTCGCTTTAACTGCTCTAGCTCTGGCCAAAATAATCCATATTCAAAAATGTGAAATTATTTTTTCCATTTTATTCTTTAATATATTTATGAAATTGTTTGTGTCTATAGTAAACTATAACATATACATAGATTTTAATTTGTTTTTTTGCGGAAAGCGAGTAATTCGTTTTTCATCTATTCTGAGTAAGTCCACTTTTTGCTTACTACTAAATGTACAGACTAAGACCGAGTCAGAAGATACTTAAGCAAACCAGTTTTGAATATAGGAAGCGATTTAGGATGTCGAATTTCAGCCGGGAATTCGTTCCATAACAGTTTATTGTATTTTGGTTAACAACAGTACATATTTAGTATAGATAAACAATTTATAAAAATAAAATTTTTGAGATACCAATAATAGCTAACCACATATTACAAATAGGTAGGTACTTTCTTACAAATTAAAATTAAATTAAATTTAGATCAAGAGTGTTGGCGTGATATAATAATACAATAAATACAAGTTAATATATATTGTACATATAACTACATATTTATACACAAACCTACATATACATACCTACCTAGATACATACATAGATACATATATTTAACATACTCTGAGCGGGTGAAAGAAGATTTCAGTAGGTTATCCATTTGAGACCTCAGTTCACGGTTGTGATCTGTACCGAGGAAGCAAAAACGTCATAGAATAATTCTAAAAAGGGTCATAGAGCACGTTATAGAGAAAGCTGAGAATGTTGTCCTCAGGTCACTAGACTTTGGCTTTTTAAAAAAAAGTAAGTCTCAATAAAAAACCATAAAGGATAATTTTCTCGCTCTAAAACCGATCAAAAGCTTAAAAATCTAAACAATTAATCAATACTGCTATTGTTTCAATCATCGTGTTTAGTTATATAACTCGACTAATCGCTCTACTAAGCCAATCGATTGACAAATCTCGCGCTTTCACAATACAAAAAGAGAAAATTTTATAAACAATACTAAACTGACCATTAACCATTTGAAACGAAAGGTACAACTACTCAATGTTGATGTTAATGATTAAGCTGGAGTAAACTGTGCCAAGAGGCTTCAAGTTGACTCGGAGTTAATAGAGGTGAAGCTGGATAACCTTGAAGCACCGCCTTCGTTGCCTTCAAATATCTTAATTACTTTAAGTTTGAATAAAATAAATTCTTAAGGTTTTTCAAATTGTAACAGCGGCCTATCTAAGTCTGGAAATTAAATCATATTTCAAAGAAACTTGAATAGTTAGTATGTTACCGGACTGATCTACAACTGTTCATCAGTTTCTTAACGTTGAGCGACATCATTGTTGTTTTCATTAAGACTAGCCTGTGAGAGTGAGGGCCTGGTGAGCTGTAATACAGGTCTAGTTGCCTAGTACGGACTCCAGTCTCTCACCAGGGTTTCCACATATTAATATTGTTAGTCTTTACCTAATTGTAATGTCTGCTCCTTTGTGTTGAGATAATAAATAAATTATTATTATTATCGTATTTATTTTAAACTCTCGCCTCTCCCAAGGCCTAAAAGATTATATTATATTATTATTATTATTATTATTATCTAGCCACCAAAAAAGGAATTTCAGCACCTACGTATGTATATGGTCCACATTTAGTTCACGTAATATCAAATGTACTGTTTCGACCGATTTGTAATAAAAGATAAACTACTTCGTTACAAAAAATAAAGTCGATAATTTCTTCTCCAAAATGCCATGCGAGAAAATTGTACAACTGACAAAAAAGTTCTCAAAGTCAGGGATAGATGGCGCGTTTCACAAAAATTTATATTTGTCCGAGTTATCTTTTACATCCTCTTCTTATATTAAGTTAACAGTGCAATAGTCTGTAGTATGTTATTAATTAAATCACATTTTTTTTGTTATGGCTCATAACAGGTCTTTTGACCATACCGGTTGTGTTATTTTTTCGTGTAAATTTTCAAAAATCCTAGAAAAATACCTTTTATGCTGTTTGGAATGCAAAAATTATAGCCGCATCAAAAATATTACTAAATTTAAAAAATTTAAATTTTCTATTTAAAGAAATATTTTTTTGTTACAAGAAACGAAAGTAACGCCTATAGCCCTGCAATATGGTCACTTCTTTTTTGAAGAACGAAATTACTAACTCCAATTCCTCGTCGTTCAGCACTCAACCGCTAGATGGCAGCACGTTGATTAAAATTTCAATACAATATAATAATGTCGTAACTTGCAATAATAGATATTGATGGTATTGAACTTCCAACGATATGCCAAAAGTCTAATGTTTAAATTACATTAACAATCCAGAATTTATTTCTTTTTAAATTTAAAACTACGACCAATCAATATCAAGATTTTGTATTGTGTGAGTT
>NW_020653723.1:279060-299087 GCF_003589595.1 Hyposmocoma kahamanoa | reverse complement strand
AGACATAACTGGTTGAAGACTGTACCACCTCAGTCAACCGTGACCATAGGACCTGTAAAGGGCCTGAAACGTCGGTTTGTTTGAAAAAACAAATATACGCGATTTAAATCCGGAAAAATAGTTTCATTTCCTATTTACAAAGAAATTAATGATTACAATTACAAACTCAAACGGATCCTACTCAGCTTATGTCACAGCTCGACTGCTGTAATGTTTTTAGTTAGAGCCGCTTTTAGAGGATAAGATGGCACGAAAGAGTCAGTACTACCTAAGTTCTAATTCATTTTTTTCCCGAACGGTTCATATTGCTTGGGTCAAGGGGCATGGACACTGGCTTTATTTCGTATACTATACGTGGTCTATTTAGTTCAGTTCTATTAACATCGGCGGCATTACCCCAAAGCAAAATGCTAACGTAAACCAAAGTAAAGCTTACGTCTGAAAGTTTGTGTATTTTTTAATCACATACACTGCAGAGCAGAGCCATTGTTGTTTATGAACCCCATTGCAATTGACCCCAAACCCACCCCATGGACACAAAAACAGACTTGGAACCCTGGTGCTTCTCATATTTTTAAACGATTTTGATACTTAACTCTTACGGACTTGAACAAAAGAACTTGTGGAAAACAACAATATCTATGTACTAGCGTTTTAAGTCAGATATAAATTTCAAACATACAAAAAAAAGACTAGGCTGCATGTCTAAAGAGGAAAAAGTACGTAACATAAGATCATTTTTTTTTTCATTTACGTAATACGTTTTTCTTTTTAGTAACATAATAATTATGAATAGTAAACGGAAGGCCCCATGAATCAAAGCAAACTGAAAGTATTGTGCAACTAATAGCGACCATTCAAGAGGTTTTACGTTAATTCCCAGACTGTGGTTAAATATCATTGGTAAACATTCAATATTATCTGCCTTCCTAGCTCATTCCCAATAGGTATAGACTGTCACATCTGTCCACGGTACTACGTTACTGATACTCTTTGACAAAATTCAATACGAAAACAAAACACGATCACTGTTGATAGTGTGTTGTTTGGAACATGTAGGTCGTTGCTGTGAATGTTCTTGTCTATAACGTTGGTGAAAAATAATATTGCGAATATATTCATGTTTGTCTTCCATCAGAACCCAAGCAACCCAGAATCAACAAACTGGGTCACCCTAGACCGTGTTGACCTAAAAAGGTTGCCATGACAACGCCGCCATGTTGCCGGTTGCCATGGCAAAGCGCATGCGCGCAAAACGTCAAACTCTGATAATGGCGGTGGTGATAAGAGGCAATACCATACTCGTAGTTCGTGGTCGATATGAATACGAACATTGGACCACGCTTTCGCAACCTTGGTGTATCTAACATAGTCACATCTTCAAAATGATAATTTTTCAGGAAAGGGGTATTTTTAGCAGTAGACCTTGTGAAAGAGTTCGTCCGGGGAAGTACTGCCACCTTACCTATTTGAGACGCCAAGCAGTTTAGAAGGGTAAGGGTGCTGGTGAAATTACAGGCACATGGGACTTGACAACTTATGGCTCAAGGTGTCGGGGGCAGTGGCAGCGCCCCCAAAATCTTAGCGATTTAAAGCTCTGAGTGGCATTGCAACTGTTATGGACAGGCGTGTAGCTTACTTGTACGTCCCGTCACTTGATATTATTAAAAAAAATTAAAAGGTATAGAAGGTTACGTGTACATAATTTTGTATTTTTTGTGTGTATGTTTTGTATATTACACTTAGAGGGTTATTACGCTATTACTTTGACATTTGGGGACCAATTCCGATTATTCTTCTTTTTGACCTCCATATCACCCGATGGAAACTGACGGTAAGGTCGACGATGGAGCGTATACACCAAAATAATGCCTATTCACTCTCGCCACGAAAAGGTCCAAGCTATAACTTTCAGGGAACAAGTCTGCAGGCAGGGAATTCCACTCCATAGCCGTTCGCCATTTAAATATGGAAGGGTAAACGCCTTTGGAATATGCACAAAAAAAATTATACATTTGGTACACTACGTCTCCCACTCTGATTAGCTTTTCTCTACCTCCAAAGTTGTCTGAAAGAGATCATACTTAGCGATAAGGCTGTCTTCGCCCTCTTTATTTTTTTATAATACCAAGCTATAGGACGTACCAGTCGAGGGGAAAAACAGAAACACAGTAAAGTGCTTGGAGACAGAAATAGGTAAGGTGGCAGCACATCCCTGGACCAACTCTTGTGTGTGAGCGCCAAAGTGTATATCTATCTCTATCTACGTATATATCTACTTACGAAAACGTGCAAATCGTGCTAACGTTTCTTGTCCATCTTATGGGTTAAGAGGACTAGTCATTGTCTTTCTTGTAAAGGTAATGTATACGTCCTCGTGTTTTCTATTACTCTTGTTAAGAAATTAGAATATTACGGAGTAAATGGCAAGATGTTGGAACTTGTCCCGTCATATCTTAATGGTAGAATTCAGAGAGAAGACATAAATGGAGTGACTTCTTTGGGTTCTCCGGTAAAAATGGGCGGTCCGCAGGGCTCAACACTTGGACCTTTCTTATTTCTCATTTATATAAACGATCTACCATTCTTTGTGAAGAACCTTTGCGATATAGTATAGTTTGCTGACGACACATCCTTGATTTTTAAAACAGACAGACATGACGTTAACTATGACAATATCAATGGTACCGTCTCAAAGGTATACATATATAAGATATTGGTTTAATGCTAACAATTTATTCCTCAATGCCAAGAAGATTTAGTTCTGAAGATTTCACAATGGAGCGTAGCGAGATCTCTTTAAAATCGTTTAAACTAATTTGTTTAACTGTTTTATCGATTGAGATACAAAAGTGCTAAACTCATCAAATTAAGAGTTAAAAAATAAAAATAATTTATTGCAAACAATGTATAGTCCATTTTGTTAGTACACTTACAAACTATCAACAAAAGTTATAGACTAAAAATAAAAATAAAATGATTGAATGAATGAAATGATTACAAGGTACTCTCAAGGCGCTCTTTTACGAAGAGCTCTACTGCTGCTGAAAAAGCTTAACACTTGTTAAGAGTGTGTAAAAAAGCTCGGCCAGGGAAGTACTGCCACCTTACCTATTTCTACCGCCAAGCAGTAATGGTCACATTACCGTGTTCCGGTTGTAAAAGGTAAGGGTGCTGGTGAAATTACAAGCACATGAGACTTGTCAACTTATGTCTCAGGGTGACGGGCGCAGTGGGCACCGCCACACACCAGATATTTATGATTTAAAGCTCTGAGTAACACTGCAACGGGTATTATAAAAAAAAAGTACACCGAGCTCCCAGGACGTCCTAGCAAACAGATTAGAGTTCCACCTATCCCCTATCATTTTAAGAACTCTGTTTGAGTCTTTTTTCGCATTAGTGCATTAAGATATGACCAATAACTTAAGAAAATTGTTAATCTCCATACTAAAGATCTTAACTCTGAAAAAGATCAAAATTCCGTCGTATATCTAGTTGGCCCTGATCAAAAGCCTGGAAGTAGTTTTTTTTAGTATATAATAGACACACGCTTGGCCATAACCTCATCTGATGTTAAGCGACGACGTGACCGACGATGGGGCGTGTTTGCCTAAAAAATGTCTATCCACTCTACCTTTGAATAGCCCCAAATTGTACTAATCGGGAAATACAGATGCCGGTAGAGCATTCCATTCCTTTGCCGTACGCATCAGAAAGGAGGAAGCAAAGCGCTTAGTGCGAATAGGTGGAATATCAACGACATAAGAATGGACTGCTCCGGACCTTCTAGTCGACCGAAGGAGGAACGGTGAGGGTGGAACTAAATTGAAAAGATCCTGCGCACACTCCCCGAAATGTATCCGATAGAAATATTATGTAAATGTCCGTGGATATCAATTATTTCTTCTTTAATATGAAATATAACTTAGTTTTTTCCTTGTAATATTCAAATATTGACCACGAGCTAAAATTATTTTGTGAGCTTTGGTAAATATACATGTCAATAGATGGCATTGCGTGTTACAAACTAATTTATAAATTAACGCTTGCTAATACGGGTAGATGGCGTTAATGCTAATGAAATAAAAAAATAGCCATCAGTACACATAAAAATCTGTGAAAAAAGCACCATCTAGTTGATTTGTTACAAAAATAACTATTTGGTACTCGTCGCGACATCTGGTGCACGATTAGGTACTAAATACCCGACTAAGCTATCTTGTATCGTTGTTAATGCTTCAAGTCCTTCTTCCCCCGGTATTCTCTTACCCCATCGAGTATATAACCAGAAATAGAGACGAAATGTCATTTAATTTGTTAGAAAATTATTCTGCCAAATCCTTACTGTGACAACTAAACTCCGATTGGCCAGCCCGAATTCGAAACAATTGACGGGTGTCGTCAATTGTTTCACTTCAAATCAACCAGTTTAACTTGAACTTTGCTGTAATGGATGAAAATTGAAAAATTACATATTTAATCATTGACTTACAATTATATGGACGTCGGGTCCGCGCTAAAAATTGTCCGAACTTATAGGGCGTTAAAATCGTATACAGAGCGTCATTCACGCTTTAGTCTTCGTTTGTTCGACTGACAGTGAAGCAAGCAAAATTAGACAGAACTGCGATGACATTACAATTTAAATTCAACGTTTTAGCTTTTTCATATTCTTTTACATGTCACTACGTTTAAATAGGTTGACTTGGGACATTTTTTTCGTGGTTTTTGTATTAGACACGTCGTCCATTTATTTGTAAGGCAATGTATTTAATATAAGTATACACAATATTTTTGGAATATACGGAGACGTACACACAGGTCACTTGTTGGTGCTGTACTATTTCTGTAGCTTTCTAATTTGTGATTTCAGCGCAAACTAGAGTTGATATTTAAAAGTGATATAAGGCCCATTTGCCTGATGAGCTCCCAGGGATGGACGGCCCTTATTTCGTCTCTATTTCTGGTTATATACACGATGTCTTACCCCAACTGAGCATATGACTAAAACATTAGATACGGTTGTTATTCAAGAGATGAGTATATTATTTTGTCTGAAAGAAACAAGCATAGATGCAACTTACCACCGTAGTACGCCATGCCGGTCAACAAATGTTCGTTTATCATTTTTTTTCTATAATAAAAACACTTTAACACTTACAAATTGTTATTTAGAACATTTTTTAAACTGCACTGTAGAGAGGAAATCATTTTGTTAAGTTATATATAAATTAATACTGCCACAACCCTAGTTTTAACTGACTTAAAAAAGGAGGAGTTTCTCAATTCGGCTGTAATATTTGTTGTGTGTATGTCAACCGATTTTCGTAGACAGGAGAGGGAAGTACTCCCAACGCTCAATGCCAATCTATCTCGAATATTAATTAAACTTAAAAGACAAAAACTTCGCACTCTCTGCCGCCCTAACGGGTCATGGTCCATACAATAAACACCTTTCCAATTTACGTATCACAGACAGCCCTCTATGCAGAGCGTGCATGGAGGGGGAGGAAACGGCTGCGCACATCCTACTACATTGCTCCGGCGTGGCCAACTACCTTGGAGTGCCAAGGTCGCTCCCCGAAGTCTTCAGCAAACCGAGGAGGCTGCTGAGGTTCCTGGAGGAGCTTGGGTGGCACGAGTAGGACCCTGCACCCTCCACACGCAAAATAGGCGCGTTGACGTCGAGTTGCAGCTACCAGCCCGTTACACCAAGTACCAAGTCAACAGATTTTAAAGATTCTTTTTTTGTTGGGAAGGTGGTACCTCTGTATTGGTACCATTTAAATTTTAAGAAAATATTCTACCTCTAAAGGTGGAAAGCGGATGAATCCGATTTCGCGGACTTTTCCTGTCCGATTCCAATAAAACTTGGCAAATAGATATAATTCCACGAACTGTTGAGTTTTTTTTTTATAAAAAAAATTATAATTAAGTACACGTTCCAATCAATTAAAAAAAGTGGATATACTTTCGAGAAAAACTTGAAGTACATAGTTAACATTTCTTTTCTTTTAATTTGTTTCATGAGATCAAGTGACGGGACGAACAAGTCGCGCACCTGGTGGTAAGTGACACAGCTGTCCATAACAGTTGCAGAACCACTCAGTGCTTTAAATCACAGAGATCTGCACTGTCATTGCACCTGTCACCCTGAGACAAAGTTGGCAATATGCATATAATTTCACCAGCACCCTTTCCCTTCCAAACTTGGCAAATAGATGTAATCTCACAAAATTTTGAGGTACATATAAAAAAAAATGTATATAGTAGAGCAAACCGGGTCACTATCACGGATTTGTGTCATTCAAGTCCGCGGAAGCGGAAGTGTATAATAACCTTTAAGTGTAAAGTTTTTGGTTCATTAGATGTGGTTTTAAACATCGTAAATGGCAAATTTTGAATATCATCCGGAATATTAAAACTGTGCGGCATACGACAACGTTATATTTATTTTAAAAACTAAACACCCGAAAGCAATAGTAATGTCATAAGGCTGACTGGTTTTTTAATGACTCCGAGCGAGCAGTTGCAGTTCCACTCAGAGCCTTGAATCACAAAGATCTGAGGTAACCCGTCACCCTGTGATATAAGTTAACAAGTCCCATGTGCCTGTAATGTCATCAGCACGCTGCAATGCTCTCATTACTGCTTGAAATAGGTAAGGTGACAGTACTTCCTTGAACGAACTCATATTTACATCTGAGATAAGATGGCTGCCCGTTAGTTTTAAACGTACTTACAAGTTTCTTTATCATTTTAGATCAGTGGATAACAGTCTGCGTGATTATAAAATCGTTGTTTCACACGTATAATTTGTGTAATCAAAAGGGCTTCTTTGTAAATCAATTATAAGAGATTACGCAATTACGATTGTACTTGGTCACGACTCTAATATACGTGTCTTGTGACCATGGGATTGTCAACCTTACGTCTTAAGGTGACGGGCACAGTGGCAGCGCTACTCAGAAAATAAACTAACTATAGTGACAATAAAAACAAACTAGTTGTTCTTGACAATCGTTTTCACAACATCACATGAAAAAGGTCAAAGTCAGTCAACGAGCTATGGAGCGAGCATTGCTCCACATTTCTCTACGTGATCGAATCAGAAATGAGGAGATCCGTAGAAGAACGAAAATCACCGACATAGCTCGAAGGATTAGCAAGTTGAAATTGAAATGGCGGCTTTTGGGGCAGAAAGGTGCACGTAAATAGTATAATTGCATAATAATAATAAAGATGACCGCACCAAAATCTATTGGGATCGATCTATTATCACGAACAGGACTATACTTGCGAATAAGCCTGATATTGTGATATTGGATCGATCGCAGTCGAGGGTATTTCTTGTGGACGGTACTGTAGTCTAGGCTCTACTCTATGAGTACAATTGCTGGATGAATATAGCTAGTGTATATAGTTTTTGTAATTAGAATGCTTTTGAAGATTAAAATAAGAAAGCAGAAGATCTTGACATATTACATATTACATCCTAGACTGAAAGTATAAACCATGTAAAAGATGTGAAATAAACCAAATCTTTGAAGTTAATCCCAGTTTATATTCTTAGAAGTGCCTCTCGCTATGCATTGGAGTTACGTCCCAGTTACAAATGGTGGAGGCTCCGTAAGCGTACATAAGGATACAAGTGGTAGAAGCCAGTTACCGTACCATCCCGCATGACGAGGGTCTCGTGAAAGCTGAAACCGAGAAACGCCGGAAGTATCTCGACCTGGCGCACGAGATCACCGACATGTGGGATGTGGCAAATGGGTTAATTCCAGTCAGCCTTTCTAACAGCTTGAGGCGGTTGGATTTCTGTGGCGTGTCGCTTTCAGCACAAATGCTGAAGGCGGTCCTGCTCGATACGGCACGTATTGTTCGCTGGTTCTTGAACCTGAGTCCCTGACCCCGGCCGACTGTGCCATTGCCGGGAAATACCGCCTCTCCCATTTAAAAATTCAAAATTAATATTTTAGGCCTTGGGAGAGGCGAGAGTTTAAAATAAATATATTAATAATAATAATAATAAGAATAGTAATAATAATAATTAGTTTATTTGCTTAAAACATGGTATAACAGAAGATGTTACAAGAGAGTGCCAGTACAAACATGTTTCTCACTTGGAATAATAACGCATATAATGATAGTTTCATATCAAGCGAACTGTCACAAGTGAGGCCAAAATCAAATTCATGTAGGCTAGTTTTAGTAGTAGGTTAATTTTCGGTTTTTGCGAATATTTATATAAACATACAAGTTGAAACGCGTTACTTCCTTGTGGAATGTGATGTTAGTATCTATTTTATGTTTGTATGACGTATTTTTACACTCATTTACCGCACATTTCGTCATTTTTAGCTAAAATTCTTGATCTGTTCGCGGTGCAAGTTGACCTTGAGCACTGACGGCCCGCCCGCTCGTGTAGGCCCTTTGGGCGCGCTTCAATTTGCCTCACTTAGCGTGTGCGGACTAGGTTTCTATGCGTTATTATTCTAAGGTTTCGCATATATTAAATAGCATGCAAATGTCTAGTTATGTAATGTCGGTTAGACTACCACAACTCAATAATATACAATAATGCATGCAGGCTAACTTGACTATAATGCCCCAAATAAAACCCTCGGGCCTTTTTTCTTTTCATTACAGCCATGATCTCTAATGAGAAGAAAAAACGCCTGAGAGTTTTATTGAAATTGAGAACACTACTGCGTTCCGGTTTTGAAGGGTGCTGGTGACATTACAGGCATATGGAACTTGTGCAACTTATTGTTAGCGAATCGTGAGATCAATTCATGTTATTTTGTTAGAAAACTTACTTTGCTTTATTAAGAATTGATTTTATCGAAATAAGAAATAAAAAAGGGTATCAACGAAACCCTGACAGGCGGCCGCCATTGCAAAAAACATATTTAACGAGAAAGGACGTGGTCTTGTTTTGTTTGCATTTATAGTTAAATACATACATGCATAAGCGCACGCCCTAGTCCCACAGGACACAGGACGGGGTAAGCAGAGACCACGGAACGCCACTTTGCTCTATAATGACACATCACTCGAGTCTCACATACATCAGCTACCCTTTTCATACAACTTCTTTTATGCTGTCACTTCGGATCCCAGCCTTTTTGAGGACATCACTGATCTGATCAATGCAAGTCCTTCTGGGCGTTAAAAGATTTTATAATATAATTTATAACAGTCACAATCACTGGAGTCGCATTTCTATGTCTACTACATTGACTTACAATTATATGGACGTCGGGTCCGCGCTAAAAAGTGTCCGAACTTATAGGGCGTTAAAATCGTATACAGAGCGGCATTCACGCTCTAGTCTTCGCTTGTTCGACTGACAGCGACGCAAGCAAAATTAGACAGTACTGCGATGACATTACAATTTAAATTCAACGTTTTAGCTTTTTTATATTCCTTTACATGTCAGTACGTTTAAATAGGTTGACTTAGGACATTTTTTTCGTGGTTTTTGTATTAGACTCGTCGTCCATTTATTTGTAAGTCACTGGTCTAGTATGAAAACCGATTCTCGGCCGGGTCAGTGTAGAAAAATTAACTTTTCTATATAGTCTCAGGTCTGGATGCTGGGTGTTTGTGTTGGGTATCGTCGGTCGTTGTTTCCGACTTCCATAACACAAGTGGTTTAGTTACTTACTGTGGGATAAGAGCAACGTTTGTGACGTTGTCTAATATTTATTATTTATCGAGTTTTTAGGTTTTCGCGATTGTTACACATAGGAAATGAAACTATTTTTCCGGATTTAAATGGCGTATATTTGTTTACAGGTCCCATGGTCACGGTTGACTGTCAACCGTGACCATGTGACCTGTAAAGAGCCCGAAACGACGGTTTGTTTGAAAAAACAAATATCCAGATTTAAATCCGGAAAAATAGTTTTATTTCCTATTTATTATTTAATGAAATACTGTTCAATTTATAGCGTCAAAGTGTGGACATAATCGCGACCGGTGACATAAAAAATGTAACGAATGTCATTGCGACGCGTCATCGATTCTTTGTTACCTTGACACTATCGTTCGCAGTTACGTTTTAGGGTTCAAAATCGCAAATTGAAATTGTTGGCTTATTATTGAGTGCTCATGGGAATAATAAACGATCTTCCAGAGAGGAAAGTTGATCTTTTGACTCTACGGCGAATCTAAAAATGTCGTAGAACGCGGATTCTTTATAGCATTGTTCTTCTTCTTCTTATCGTATCGATGGCATACATTATATTATTGTGGCCTAGAACTCAGCCACGCCGACCGCGTACTAGTAGCCGTCATTAAATACTCAGGCGTGTTAGGACACGCAAGTACAATGTGAGGTAGATCATCGTTTGAGTCGCACCACACAAACAGTCCAGATTAGAACCATCCATAAATCCCCACCTGAACAAAATGTCCTCGGTCAAAATCAAAGTGAAATAATTTTTACACTTGAAAACGTAATTTTTTAAGCTACGTACTGCTCGTTCACCACGCTTGCCTCCCTGAAAAGAACGAGCAAGAAACTCTAGGGATTGCTCTTTTCAAATAAACTTAAATGCATGCACTTCGAATTATAATTGTGTGGAATCTAGACTCTTGTTGTCTTTCCATACTTCTTTATCTAAAACATACTCTTCAATTTTGTAATATGACTTTTCAATTAAAATACTTTTAATCTAAGTTTTAAACTTAGGAAATGATAATCTTAATATATTCTCCGGAATCTTATTGTAAAAACGTATACAATTCCCCATAAAATAATGGTTTACTTGGTCCTAAGGCTAATATTATGGATATCATCTTTCTTAATGAAATTATGTATATTTTTACGTTCTTGCTCCGACTAACCTGAGTCCGAAGCCTATTTAAAGACCTCCAGATCGGCCATGGTAATTCTTATCCTGAAGAAAGACTCTCTGAAGGTGGGACAAACGGATCATGCATAGGATGCTGAATATCAATGGCCATTTTAGCTCTTTCGCAAGATGTCTGGCACTAATTTTGCATGGGATAACGGTTCCAAACAGGGCAAGTACGCTCGCCACTAGGTGGTGGTGAGACGCGGCAGTAAATTATTACGCGAGTATACCTTCCCCTTGACACTTTCATAATTCAATATACCATCATTATAGGCAGTAGAGTAGTATATACGGATGTAAGGCCTGGAAACGTATTGAAGCATTTGAAATGTGGGCCTACATAAGAATGTTGCACTTATCATGGACTCAGAAAGTCACCAATGACGAAGTTCTGCGACTAGTTGGACAGAAGCGTAAACTTTTGCAGACCATCAAACAGAGAAAAGTTGCATATCTGGGTCATATATGAGTTTCTGCAACTGATAATGCTGGGAAAAGTCCCTGGTGGGAAAAGCCTTGCCAGAAATAAAGATAAATATGCTGAGCTGACTGCCAACCTTCACTAGTTAGAGAGGCGCGTTAAGAAGAAGAAGAACAGACAGTAGATCACTATATAAATCTATGCCCATACTTGCATGCTTGTCGACCACATCCATGAAGTTATTTAAATGGTTACGGACATCTTTGCCATACTCTGACACCTTTATTAATGTCAATTGTTTGAGTGAGGCAGAGCCCTGAGTCTGTGATAAAGTATATTTTCATAAATGTTACTTTGACGCCATTTTGAAAAGGCGAATGGGTAATTTTTAGGTTAGTTTTGGCTGCCTGATTTCGGTGGCAATTTCTATTATTTAAATGTTATAGAATATTATCATAAGTATTATTTAATAATCGAGTGTTACTACACTGAAAAACCTGAAATATTATTATATATTTCAAGATAATTTACACGAATACATAACTCCTCTTAGATACAACTGAATTTTAAACTACGGAACCACGGTTAAAAATTCTAATTGTCCGCTTATCACTTCAATCGATCGGCCAGCAGTTAGCACATCACTATTTCGCAACGCGCGCATCACTCAAGGCTGATTTTCACGACGCCATATTGGATTTTTTAGTTAACATTATTCTTACACCATTACGGTCTATTTTCGATTATCTTTTGTTTTGTTATGTAGTTTTGTTAGCTCCAATGTCATTTTCATCAGTAAACGTTAGTTTTTTACCCTTTCGCAAAAAAAGACGACTCTTTTTTGCGTAAGGGTAAAAAAAGTTATAAATTTGAAGCCTTTATATCTGTATTTGTATTATGTAGTAATAACATTATGAGGCGAGAGTCCATGAGAGTCTAAAATAGAGATTACCTGCGTCCATGGCTAAACGGTTCCTATGTTGGACTGCCACGCAAAGGTCCTGGGTTCGATTCTCAGGCCGGAAGAAATATTTGTATAGCCTACATTTATTTCTCTCGTGAATTTGGGTGTAATTTGTTGTTGTCTCTGTGTGTGTCCTGCGTTATTATTATTATTATATCCATAATAATAAACATAATAATGTTATCCCATACGTTCTTTCCACCACAGACAATATTCTCAATCATCTTCCCCATAGCCTCAAATTATTAGGTTGTAAAAAACGCATGCTACGTTGTCAGAAAGTTCATGTAGATGGAAGAGAAAGAAGTAGGATCTTATTACATACCCACCACATAGACACACGCCATATTGCATTTTTGATTTGGGTCCTTACCTTTTCTGCCGCCAAGCAGTAATGTCAGCATTACTGTGTTCCGGTTATGAAGGGTAAGGGTGCTGGTGAAATTACAGGCACATGGGACTTGTCAACTTAATGTCTCAGGGTGACGGGCGCTGTGGCAGTGCCTCGCAGTTCTTTGCGATTTAAAGCTCTGAGTGGCACTGCAGCTGTTATGGACAGGCGAGTAGCTTGCTATCAGGCGAGCGGCTTGTTCGTCCCGTTACTTGATATTACAAAAAAAAATACGTAAGAAAATTACACCTATTTTTGATATCCAACAAAGATAGATTCAATATAATCAAATAATATCAATCAGGTCTATCAGAAATATTACGTTTACAAGGTAAAGCATTAATTCCACTGACAAAGATTAAAATTAGATCACAATAGAGTAAATAATTAACGTCAAAACAGAAATGTACCAACGACAAAGCCCTTGACACGTAATCGAGGTCAGTAAAAAAAAATGTTTTTGTATTAGCATTTGTCCGAGATTTAAAACTAAAGCGAAACAAAAACTTTATATTAAAGGCTAATACAAATACAACGGTTATTATAATATTTAACTTAATTTTAAAATAACAGTTAATTTGATTTATTATTATAGTGCCACTCAGAGCTTTAAATCGCAAAGACCTTATGGGCACTGCCACTGCGCCCGTCACCCTTAGACATAAGTTGACAAGTACCGTGTGTCTGTAATTTCACCGGCACCCCAACCCTTCAAAACCGGAACGCAGTAATGCTAACATTACTGCTTGGTGGCAGAAATAGGTAAGGTGGTAGTCCTTCCCTGGACGAACTCTTTCACAAGAAGCTCTACTGCTACCACGCAGAGGTCCCAGGTTCCATTCCCGGGCCGGGAGAAATATTTGTGTGGCGTACATTTGTTTCACTCGTGAGTTTGGGTGTAATTTGTGCTTGTCTATGTGTGTGTCCATGGCACCCGCGACACACGTGTGCGTTATTAAATTTTTTTTTAGGATTCATGGTATTTGAAATAGATATTGCAAATTATAAGTGTGTACAAATGTTTATTTACTAGTGACATCTAGTGAGTGATTTTTGAAAAACCTTCGTCGTTTTTGAAAAGTCGAGTATATAACCAGAAATAGAGACGAATTAAGGGCCATGCGTTCCTGTAACTCATCAGTGATACATCACTTATAAATATCAACTCTCATTTGCACTAAAATATAGACAGGACAGCGCCAACAACAGACCTGTGTACGTCTCCGTATATTCCAAAAATATTCTGTATTTATTGTAATAAAGATAATATCTCTAACAATGGGAGGCTATTCCATTCGCTGGTGTGGGGAAAAACAGCAAAACATCTAATTACAAAACAAACGGAATCAAATTTCATTTGTAATTAAATATTAAATATGTAATTTTGCAATTTTCGTCCATTATAGCAAAGCTCAAGTTAACTGGTCGATTTGAAGTGAAACAATTGACGACACCCGTCAATTGTTTCGAATTCGGGCTGGCCAATAGGAACGCAGTTGTCACCGTAATGATTTGGCAGAGTAGTTTTCAAACAAATTAAATGACATTTCGTCTCTATTTCTGGTAATATACTCTATGGTCGTCATGATCGTGGGTTCAAGTCCCTTGATTTTCTAACATTTTTACACTAATGTCACAATACATTTTTGACAATATTATTTATTTTTTTAATGAAAACCCGTAACAGACAATATTAATAAAAGGAATAATAAATTAGCTGTTATTGACAGTAATCTTCACTAAGTCTCAAATTCAAATAAGGGGCGATAATTTACGAGGTTCAAAACTACAGTGAAACAAAAACTTTATACTAAAGGTTAATATTATACAGCTTCTGCGTACTGAATACTTTACTTTAGTTACTTCCATAGTATAATGTCCTACGGGATTCTCATGTGGGGTAAAGCGGCAGCTTTTCAAACCATATTTGTATTGCAAAAACGAGCGATTCGTTCTGTGTACCGTCTAGGCTCTCGGGTTTCTCTCAGAGAAAAGTTTAAGGAGGCTGGTATCATGACTGTGGCATCACAGTATATTTACTCAAATATTTTATAAGAAAGAAGATATCCATAATATTAACCTTAGAGCTACGTCCAAACTCATGGTACCACGATTTCGTTTAACCAAGGGAAACAAATCTTTTATGGGGAACTGTACACGTTTTTACAAAAGATTCCGGAGCATATATTAAGTTTATCATTTCCTAAGTTTAAAACTACATTAAAAATATTTTGATCGAAAAAGCATATTACAAAATTGAAGACTACGTGTTAGATAAAGATGTACGGAAAGACGATATGGCTCCAGAATCCACACAAATTTGATTCAAAGTGTATTCCATAGCATTTAAGTTTATTTGAAAAGAGCAATCCTTAGAGTTTCTTGCTCGTTCTTCTCAGGGAGGTCAGCGTAGTGAACGAGCAGTAGCTTAAATGTGACGTTTTCAAATGTAAATTTATTTTACCTATGGAATAAATAATCTTAGACTTTGACTTTGACTTGGATGACAAAAATCCGTCGTAGTGACCCGTTTAGCTCTTCCAGGTATTTTCAATCTAAGATGTTTAAATTAAATATTGTAATGATAAATGTATTTAAATGTATATTTACAAAGAGCAACCCCTATAGTTTCTTGCTCATTCTTCTCAGGGGAATCTGCGTTACGAATGAGCAGTATAGTTTAATCAGTATACACGTACGAATTAAAGTGTAATTTTGCTTACTCATTGTGTCTTTTGTCATTGCGTGTGTTTTTAACCGACTGAAAAAGAGAAGAAGATCTCAATTCGATATTTCGAATTGAGATCTTCGATTCGATAATTCGAATTCGATAATTCGAATATTTTTTGTGTGTATTTGTTACGAAATTACTCAAACATTTCTGAACCGATTTCGATGATACTTTTTTGTTGATTATTAATATTTGAAGAAAATATTTCACCTCTATGGATGGCAAATTAAGATTACACCTACTTTCTGTTACCTGATTTGAATAAAACTTGGCAAATAGATGTAATTCCACAAACTTTGGTGTGTTTTTTTTTAATAAAAAAGTTGTAACTAATGGCTCTGCAAAAAGACTTACACTTATAATTATTTATTAACTTATAATGACTTAATAGCAAAACGACTAGATAGCGAAATGACCATTTCGTTAAATAGACCACGTGGTAAAACGACAAGGTACACTTTAGTTAAAAATTTGTTGTTCAAAAAATACGAATGAAAATAAAGTTCAAAGTGGAACAAACGTCACTATAACCATACGTTTTCTTACTGTTCGCGTGGTAAAGATAGTGTATGTATCATAGGTTCCCAAACTTTTCGGTTTACTGCCTACTAAGGCAAGATAAATATCAACACTTACCATCACAAAAAAACAATTGAAAACAATTGTTTTTACATTACCTTAACACAAAAAATTACAAGGAAAAAAATTATGTGTGCAGTAGTATATAGATAATTAAGGTATTTTTTTCAAATGCCGTAACACCCCCTGTACAGCATCAACGACCCCCAAGACTCTTCTGCGCCCACTGGGAGGCGGTAGGAATAACTTTGGGAAACTACGAACCACGGCTATGTACCCCATTGTCCTTTAAAGCTGAGAATGTAAATAGAGTAATTTAGATATTAGTTTTTGCAAGATTATTGTCATATTTTTTGGAATAGTGAAAATTTTAACAGTGATGTTTGCCGAAATGATATCTAGGATTAAATTTATCAGATTATTGCTGCAGTTCCATTACCATTTGTTATTTAGGCATTTTTTTTGTCAAATCGCTTGTTTTTGAAGCGTTTATCACCTTGTGACTATGCCACGATGTCAAGGGCTTGTTACATGCTGTTGCCTAATCACTTAGCATTGTTTGCCTGATGGTCACTGCTTGCACAAAATGCCACCAAGAAAACAAAAAGTGAATTCCAATGTAATGTTTTAAATTAATGTATTATTATTGTACGCATATTTTTTTTTATTATTTAAATGTTCATTCACTCCAACGAAATTATAATAAAAATAATCTAGAATGATCCTTGTACAGTTTATAAAAATCTATGAAATAACAAAGTCCACTAATTTACGTATTTCATAAACTGTTTATTACATAGATAGATAAGCCTAGCTTTTAAATACATAGCCTTTGTTTAAGAATTTGCTTAATTTAAATAAAAATAACACAAAATCAAACTATATAGTTGTGAGAAATGAGTGGAAAAATAATTTTTATTTCTTCAAAAATTCGTGAATTTTTATGCAAAATATTCCACCTCGGGGTGGCAAACTAGGGGATGAATGACTTTTGAGGTCGGTTTTTTTAGTACCAGTGTACAAATACTGAGATTAGCAATTGGTTTCGTAAAAAATATTTTTTTTTGCGAGAAATGATAAACTGACGTCGGAGACGTTAGTGTCACTTAGCAAACAATAATTATCTCGTAATATTTGTTGTTTCTATGTTCAATTTACTGGTTTTTATTGCCCCTCAATCTGGAGAAGATAACGATGCCAAAATGAGAAATATGTTACACTCGATACTGTCAGATTGATTAAATTCTACTGCTCATTCGTAACGTAGATTTTCCTGGGAACAACGAATGAAAAACTTTAAAAAAAGAACCTCCTATTAAATTCGACTGTTTTTTTTTGTAAGTTACTCCAAAATTTGAGAAACGGTTTCGATGAATCTTTTCGCATTGGAAAGGGGATACCTCAGTGTTGGTCCCATTTAAATTTGAATAAAATATTCCACCCCTAATAGTGGCAAACTTGGAGATGAATCCGGTTCATTGGACTTCACCCACTTTCCGTGAACCTGTGTTAATAAATAGCAATAGCAAATAGATGTAATCCACAAACTTTTGAGATCGATTTAAAAAAATATATAGCAGAGCTAAACGGGCCACTACCACGAATTTTTGTCATTCCAGTATTCAGAAGCTATATAATAACCTTTAAACGTAAATAGGAAATGAAACTATTTTTCCAGATTTAAATCGCGTATATTTGTTTTTTCAAACAAACCGACGTTTCGGGCCCTTTACAGTCCCATGGTCACGGTTGACTGAGGTGGTACAGTCTTCAACCAGTTATGTCTAATATTGATGCAAACCACCCTATTTTTTCACTATAGTTACAATAGTTATTAATTAAATACCTTATTTTTAATTTTACAAAGAAAACATTCCAATTTACGCTACATTAAGTTTTACAAATTATTTAATTGAATGAATTTTTATTAAGTTTAATTTATTATTAATTATTAATTCTAATTTCTATTAGGTATTCGGGACCTGTAAAGGGCCCGAAACGTCGGTTTGTTTGAAAAAACAAATATACGCGATTTAAATCCGGAAAAATAGTTTCATTTCCTATGTGTAACAATCGCGAAAACCTAAGAACTCGATTTAAACGTAAAGTTTTTGTTACGTTAGATATGGTTTTAAACATCGTAAAAGGCAAATTTTGAATACCATCCGGGATCTTAAAATTATTTTTTAATTGTCTTATTTTATAATAATATCTTGGAGGCACTGCCACTGCGCCCGTCACCCTGAGACTTAAGTTGACAAGTCCCATGTGCCTGTAATGTCACCAGCACGCTGCAATGCTGACATTACTGCTTGGCGGCAGAAATAGGTAAGGTGGCAGTACTTAAGAGCTCTACTGCTACAAAAAATGTGTAATACATGTACCCAAACATAATATCACAATTTAAAAAAAATGTTATATGTAAATTGAGGCAAATAAATTGAATACATGGGTGTTTTACACTGAAAATGTCTTTATTTCAAATTACACTTGAAACCGTCACATTTCATAACCTCCAGTTATCCAAGGAAGCTTACCCATTTCTGTCACCAAGAAATAATCTGCCGCGGTTAAGTGACAAATGCAAAGCAAAAGGTAGAGCACAAAATTTCCTTTTAAAAACAGTCAAAATTAGTTAACGTGTTCGACTATCGGAACCTACCCTAATGATGCATAACTGAAATATCATTAAACAAATTCAATATTCTAAAACTGGGTTATGGTTTTTTTATCTCAAAAAATTATTTTGTCACTCAATTGCGTTTATGTTAGCAGATGGCAGTAATGTGGTCATTACTGCAATCCGGTTTTGAAGTGTGCTGGTGAAATTGCAGGCACATGGGACTTGTCAGCTGATGTCTCTGGGTGATGGGCGCGGTGGCAGTGCACCTCAGATCTTTGCCATTTGAAGCTCTGACTGACACTGGAACTGTTATGGACAGGCGTGTCGATCACCACTAGGGTAACCATTTGTTTGTCACTCTAATATATATTCGTAAAGCAGATTCCTCTGAGAAGAATGAGTAAGAAACTCCAGAAGTTGCTCATTGTAAATGTTGTTTACATTTACTATTATAAATAACATTTTTATAAAAAAACATGTGCAGAAAGTTTTTCAATAAAAACAGGTAATTATAATAAAAATAATAGCGTAAGAAAGAAAGAATTTCCATTTTATTTGTTGTTTCAATCAACAACATGAAAAACTCATCATAACAGGTGATCGTCTTATAGATGCCATTCGGCCAATAGAGCACTTGTTATTTCAGGTGTCATCTTGTTAGTATTGTGCATTTAATTTGCCGTTGAAATTACGTAAGTTGTCTACAATCACGTTACTGTGGTTCGTACCTTTTTGCATTATAGCGTGAAAATAATTGATATTCTAAACAGCGTTTTAGAATAAAATAGGAAAAAAAATGACGTTTACTCTATTCAGCCTATTTCAAAGTAAAACAAAAAAAATAACTACAGATAATAAAATGATTTCCTCGTCGATATTTTTCACCAAAAAACGCACAGTACATTAAAAAAGGAACACAATTTTACGTAATCAGGTCACTGCACTCCAAGCACACAAAATATTTTTTTATAAATAGAATCTTCGCGCTGCGTCTGAATTTGAGTTTATTTTTAAAATGTTAATTTTTCCAATGTTGGCACGCATGCGTCTTTGCCGCGCGCGCTTTTCTCACTGACAGACACCACTCCGTATTTCCCGCTAATGACTAACCCGACTAAATTTGAAATTCAGATCTCTGTACCGAATTGACTCTGCCACTCGGCTATTTAATTTTATCTCACAACACTTCAACTATAAACCTACACGTTTGAAACGTCCATTCTCACTGTACACCTTAGTTCATATAGCTGTATTTTCAATTAATTAGAACTACATGGAACTAAATTTCTATGTAGGTGTAGTCACGAGTTTTAGTCTATGATGCAGTATTCGTAGGGCTTATTTTGCTTGTCTCTAGTATTCGAATATATTGTCCATGTCACATACATTTGTGGTTTATTTTAGAATAGTTTTGTTTAACTATATGAGTGGCGGGCAATGGAAATTT
>NW_020653723.1:197508-234060 GCF_003589595.1 Hyposmocoma kahamanoa | reverse complement strand
CTTAGGTCTTGCAGGTACTCTCGATCTAAGATGTTTAAACTTAACATTGGAATGATAAATGTATTTTAAATTCTTTTATCGAATTGATATTCAAATGTTTTTATGTGAAATTACTCCACTAGTTTGTTCGAACACTCAGAAGAAAATGCTTCGATCCGGCCGGATTCGAACCGACGCTATACCAACTAAGCCACAGAACGAACCAGCGGACCTCACGAATTTTTCTATGTGCTTGCGTCGTGTCTTTGCCAGTTAGATACCTTTACAACTACCAGCCAGTTTGTTGTAATTATTAATACATCCGACATCTTCTAGCAAACCGTGCCAGACGCTATATATTTAAATGTATATTTACAAAGAGCCACCCTTAGAGTTTCTTTCTCATTCTTCTCACGGGAATCTGCTTTACGAATGAGCAATAGAGTTTAATCAGTATAAAGATTTGAAGTGTTATTTGCGTACCAATGAAATAAAAATTACTGGAGTCTGGCGGCAGAAACAGGTAAGGTGGCAGTACTTCCCTGGACGTGTTCTGCTGATACTAAGTTCCCTAAAGAGCTGGTTTTCATTCATTTCTTTTCTTTCATTCAGTCAGAACTAACGAGTGGTACTAAATCTAGAACTTATTTGTAATTAAAGATCTAACAAACGACTAACGGCGCGTGTACACGCTAAGAAAAGTCGCCGGGTCTATGCAAGAGTTCGTGTCGTTTCATGAGTACTTAACTGCCTCCGTGGCTGAACGGTTACCATGCCACGCAGAGGTCCCAGGTTCGATTCCCGGCTACATTTATTTCTCTTGTGAGTTTGGGTGTAATTTGTGGTTGTCTATGTGTGTATCCAAGGCACCGGCGGCTCAGGGTTTTCCTAGTGCGGGGCTATGTTGAGTGTATGCGTTATTATTATAATTATTTCATACTATGGGAGCAGTAAAAAAGATTTGAAAAAGATTCCGTTAAAAAAGATTTTCTAAAAATTTGTCCCTTACTAGGTTTTGTTCTGTAGCAGTCCCGACATTTGTCACTCCATCATCAAGAAATAATATACAAGCCGCCATGTAACGTAATTTCTCTGCCAACTCTGAAAATTGGCAAAAAAAAAACATTTCATTAACCGATACATACGTGCATAACAACACGTTATACCTGTTTCTTTTTCTCTAACACAAGTTGCCGTAAGAGAGAACGAGACTTACACTGACGTCACCGCACGTGTGGTTAGGTTTATATAACTCCGAAGCCTTGAAGCGACTGATAACAACGGCCTGCTGAAAACTGAGCAGTTTCTTTCTCAATTGTTTTTAACCTATTAGTTTGAAACGAGAATTCAAATTACACAGATTTGAAAAGCCCAAACTAATTATTATAAATGGGAGTACTGCCACTTTACCTAATTCTGCCACCAAGCAGTAATGTCAGCATTACCGAGTTCCGGTTTTGAAGGGATTCTACTAAGTATAAGAATAAGATTTAGATTGCCTCATAGAAACCTCCGATTGCCCACCTCTTCCAATTCACCCATATACGGAATTCATAACTTGTAATAATATAAATAGCGAATATTTCTACGTACTTGCAGATTGTTTGCCTTTGTGTTTAAAAAATAATAATATAAACTAACATTTCGTTGTATAAACGTTGGTAGTTATTAGTGCTTGTTTCTAATAATATTAAATAGTTAGTTTAGATGTTTACCTATAATTAAAATTAAATTTAAAATCACAAATTATTGTACCTAGGAAAGGACTCACAATGCAATAGCTGTTGGTAAACCAAATAAATAAAAAGATAATAGTGCAGGTGAAATTACAGGCACAGACTTGTCGACTTATGTCTCACGGTGTCGGGCGTAATGGCAGTGCCAGATCTTTGTGGTTTAAAGCTCTGAGTGGCACTACAATTATTAAAGACAGGACTGAGCTTACAATCAGGCACACGACTCGTTCGTCCCGTCACTTGATGTTATAAAAAAAAATCATTGAATCAAATTTGATGAGTTTTGTTTGTAAAATAGATACATATGTTTTGTTATGGCGGTATGTATAGACTTTTAAACATTTTTTTTAATGGTATCTGTCAAATAAGTAAGTAAGTCAAATTTATCCAAACTTTCAAAAAGGCAATCAAAACCAATGCTTCCATTGATTTACCACTCAATTCTGTAGTTATATTATTTCAATCAATCAGCCTATTGCATATAGTGCCCAATCACCCGTTTTCCGCATCCAACCACTGCCCGCGACCTTCTTCAGATCGTCGGTCCTACTTGCAGGGAGACGTCCTATGTTACGTTTGCCGAAACGTGATCTCCACTCGAGAACCCGTCTGCTCCATCGCTCATCGGTTCTGCGCCAGATGTGGCCAGCCCACTGCAGTTATATCATTTAATTATTTTCATTTTCTAGTTAATATTTTAATTTAAAATTATTAAAATTTTGGTATCCTCTTCTCTTTCAGACCGTCAATTACTTGGTATAAATAATCGAAAGTTTTTGACTTTTATTGATTCTATAAAAGCTGTCAATGAAAAGTACCGAAAGTGTAAGATTCTTTCGATTAATTTCTAGCCAATTCTAACAACGTAAACTATTGAATGTGAAATATCTAGAAAAATACATAACATTTTTAAATCCTGCTAAGACCTAATGAAAACACATAAAATTAGCTATCATAATTGGATGTCACTTTCACAACACTATTAAAACTTATTATTCTAAGGCAAATTATAACTTCAAACTGGTCTACTGTAAAGTATGCATTTTGTAGTTTCGATAGTGTACGTTGGTGCAGTCGATCTGTTGTGAAAAAAAAAAAATCAAATACCTTCGTATATATTTTTTTTATAATACAAACTGACGGGACGAACAAGTCGCGTGGCTGGTGGTAAGCGACACGCCTGTCCATATATATGTCCTGAAAAACCTTTTCTTGAAAAATCCTATATATTCCGTAAAAGAATTTATGGACTTTAAATTGTAACGAATTCAGTATTCTCTATTTTTATTCTAATTTTTACCGCATTGGCATACTCTTGTATAATTGTTATCAACTTATGACGATCCTTGATGGAGAATGATATTTGATATATAATTTAATGACAACAATATTATATAATGAATTGTTAATTTTCTAATTATTGTGTGCTTTTCTTATAATTTTCCTTTTTGTCTGACGATCTCAATATAATTTCTTATACTTTGACATGTAGTGCAATTTATACTGTAATGTTATATTTGAGAAATGAATTAATCTGAATCTGAATCATAGCAATTGCAGTGCCACTCAGAGCTTTAAATCGCAAAGATCTGATTGGCACTGCCACTGCGCGCGTCACCTTGAGACATAGGTTAATAAATCCCATGTGCCTGTAACTTTACCAGCACCCTCTTCAAAACCGGAACACAGTAATGCTGACATTACTGCTTGGCGGCAGAAATAGGTAAGGTGGCAGTACTTCCCTTGAAGAACTCTTTCACAAGGGTCTCTGCTGTTACTAAAATGTATAGGTAGTTGATTTTAGGAACCATTAATCTATTTTTGCTTTTGTTGGAATAACTTGACAGCGTATAAAGAAATCTTCCCTGTCACTTTTGTTCTTATAAAAGAGAACAGAGATCACATGGAACTTTTGCTGAAACTTGACTACGTCTATGTATTAAGGTAACAAATTGTGTTAAATAATGAGTATGAGTTATTTATAAAATAGCCGTTCTTAGATGTTTGTGGATTCACATCTATTTGCCAAGTTTTATAGAAATCATAATTATCAACATACATACATGGGACATAGGCCTCTCCCAATGCGCGCCATTTCGCCCGGTCCTCAGCTCGTTGCATCCATCTGCTACCATCAACCTTTCGCAAATCGTCACTCCATCTGGTCATAGGGCGTACAACACTACTTTGCCGAGGCGTAGTCTCTCAAGAACTCGCTACCCCCATCGGTTATCGTGGACGGATTGAGTGTCCAATGGAAGAGTATTGCAGGTGGTGAATAAGAAATTAGAAGTCCTGAGTTCTTTGGTCATATAACGCGTAATGATAAACACGACCTACTCTGACTAATTATGCAAGGGAAGATATAGGAAAAGCGACCACCTGGAAGAAGGCGTGCTTCGTGGCTCGAGAATCTCCGGACATGGTTCAACCTGAGCACAAGTCCTTGCTTCGTGCAGCTGTGTCTAAAATACAGATAGCTCTAATGATAGCCGACCTCTGGTAGGAAATGGCATCTCAAGAAGAAGAAGAACGCCCACCGGGTGTGCAGTAGAGACCTAGACCCTCGCCTGGGAGGAAACCCGTGCGCAGCAGCGGAACGTTTAAATAGGTTGATGATGGTTATTAAATTTTAACAGTTACAAATGGACAACGGAACATAATTTTGCTGGCATTTCGTGTCTTTCAAAGAAGCAATGCTATTGTAATAACGACGGTGCTGTTATCTACCCAGGGGGCTTGCAAATATAAAAGAACTGCCTCAAAGATAACCAACTATACGTAGCATAGTCTGCGGTACCATACCGCACTGCGGTTAGTAAAGTGGGTCACGAGCGGCCGGGAGACCCTATATAATCTGTAATGGTCTGAGACCGCCTACAACGGCCTGAATGTCTATCTGAAACGGATTTTTGATGGCCTGAAACGGTTTCAATTGCGGATGAACGTGACGTTGTGACGCTTGTATTTTTTATGTCATATTTTATCTAGACTTTGTAGTGTACATCGCTTATTATAATAAGTGAAAATACATAAAAGGGTGTCGATAAATAAACCTATTAAAACTCGATATTACCTCGAATTCAAATTTGTCCCGTACTAATACGGTTCATTTCGAATAGGTCGAGCGACAGACATGGCTTTATTTCTGAATTTATTTTTTTACAAACGAAATCTAAGCCATTTGAAAAATGTACATCGTAAAATAGTACAGGTGTTCAATTTAGTACAGTTGATATTAAAAACAGAATAAAGCGGTTCTTTTTAATATATAATAGACACACGCTTGGCCACAATCTCACCTGATGTTAAATGCCTATTCACTCTAGTCTTGAATAGCCCCAAATTGTACTTTTCGGGAAATACAGTAGAGCATTCCATTCCTTTGCCGTACGCATCAGAAAGGAGGAAGCAAAGCGCTTAGTGCGAATAGGTGGAATATCAACGACATAAGAATGGACTGCTCCGGACCTTCTTGTCGACCGAAGGAGGAACGGTGAGGGTGGAACTCAATTGAAAAGCTCCTACACACACTCCCTGAAATATATCAAAGTCGAAGTCAAAGATAATAAGCTCTTTGCTTTTCGGTCCACCGAGTCGAAGACAGCCAACTAGTGATGGGCAGAGCCGTCCCAAAGGTGGCAGCAGTACTCCATACACGATCGAACTTGTGCTTTATACAGATTTAAAAGCTGTTCAAGTGTGAAGTACCGCCTGACCTTGTATGCATAGTTATCTGGCAGCAGCTTTTAATACAGACAATTTTTTAAATTTTTTTTAATAATATCAAGTGACAGGACGAACAAGTCGTGCGCCTGGTGATAAGTGACACGCCTATCCATAACAGTTGCAGTGCAGCTCAGAGTTCTAAATTGCAAAGATCTGAGGGTCATTTCCACTGCCACCATCACCCTGAGACATAAGGTAACTGCCGCTCCACCCAAGCAAAACGCTCATAAGGTAGCAATGGCTGATGTTTTATAACCATTATTTAGTAGAAATAGAGCTCCTCGTGAGTTCGTCCAGGGAAGTACTGGAGCCTTATCTATTTTTGCCACCAAGCAGTAATGCTCACATTACTGCGATCCGGTTTTGAAGGGTATGGATGCTGGTGAAATCACAGGTACATGGAGACATCAAACTTACGCCTCTGAGTAACAGGCGATCCTTCAGATCTTTAGGGTTTAAAGTTACAATAACACTTCTTATTGTAACGGCGAATGGTCAAAATTATTTTTCTCAAACTTGCTCGGAATTGTTTGCATTACTTTAAAGAAATTATCGTGGAAAGTTTGTCATTTATGGACCATGTGACTTCTTCCCGGCCAAGGATTGCACAGTACGTATGAAAATCCATTACTGTCCTCTTCTCTAAACTTTTAAATCTATCCACAAAAAATGAACTATGTAAATAGGCTAAAGAAAAACTCATACAGGCAACTGCCCGGTGTTCATACATGCGAGAAATAAAAATACCTACCTATCCAGCATACTTAAAAAAAAAGAAAATGGCGGTAACAGTCTTTTTTGTATTTTGGTCGCGAAAATGAGTGCTAGTGAGAAGATCGATAACGAACATACATTAATAGATACACATTCAAACACATCATCAGGAGTTTAGGAGACTACTATTAACGTGCCTGGAAAATCAATAACACTTTCTTTTAGTAATTGTATTGTATAAATTTCAATGTCAATTAATTGATTTTTAACTTTTCCTATTAAACATTCTTTCCTTTCTTTTTTTAATCTTTTATTATTTCCTCACATTTTTGAGAAAAATACTATACATGCCTCGGCGGCAACGGGGATTGCTTGACACAATTTGCAGCAAAAATTTGGCTTTGCTTTAAAATAACACAAAACAATTAACAATTTCGAAACTTCACGAATAGATCATATCAACATCCTTCTTCCGAAAAGTCGGATAAACAATAACAATGATAAGTCTAAACAAACAACAACCGAAGACGGCAGTAAAAAAAATATCGACTAATTTGTCAACAAATCTGGAAAAAAGAAATAATTCTGATATAAATACGTAATAACTTATCATTGGTTTATTATCTCGCTTCATAATTATGTCAATGACCTTTGCCGTGGTGTTATCGGTCGAAATCAGCGACACCCAAAACTTTAACCATAGTATAATAAGAACTAGTAAACTCCCACCTGTTTCGCGCGTAAATACTTATTCACTCGGGGCCTATTGTTGTTTTGTTAAATAATTATGTTAGTTGTAAACGTATAGAATAATGTCAGTATAGGGTATTTACGCGAGATACTTAGTAAAAAAAAACGTCTCAGATAATTTCACCACGAAAAAAGTAATTCGTCCCCTAGTTTGCCATCTATAGAGATATATTTTCTTCAAATTTAAATGGGCCTCTTTCCAACAAAAAAGTATCATCGAAATCGGTTCACAAATTAATTATCGCGTAAAATACATACAAAAAAAAGAAAAACGGAGTCGAATTGAAAACGTCCTTTTTTGAAGTTGGTTAAAAATAAATTCTGAAATAAAGCCAGTGTTCCTCCCGCTCTACCCAAACAAAATGAACCGTATTAGTGCGGGAAAAAGATTAATTGGAACTGAGGTCCTAATCGATAGCATTCAGCGATAGCTATCGTATCAATGACATTCTACCCTTATCTATCACAACTTTGTTAGATAATTAATAAAAACAATAGTTTGAATGGTAATCACATAGTAGTATACAAAACGTAAGCTAGGACGATCCTGTGACATTTCGTATGACGTTTGTCATAGGGATGAGGTAGAGTCGACAGATTTGTAGTGTACTTGATTTTTGATGCACAAGTTCCCTCTTATAGTTCTATTTTTCTGACGTGTTCTGAAAGATGTATGGATGTGTGAAAGTGCTTTGGATTTTATACATATGTTTATGCAGACAGTAGATTATTTTATGTTAACTGCCTCCGTGGCCGAACGGTTACCATACCGGACTGCCACGCGGTGAACCCAGGTTCGATTGTCCAAGTGAGTTTGGGTGTAATTTGTGGTTATCTATGTGTGTGTCCATGACATGTCCGTCCATGACATTCCCTAGTGCGGGGCTATGTTGAGTGTGTGCGTTGTTATTATTATTATATTATATGTAAAGATCTTGATGTAATCCGCCAGAGCACCGACGCATTTGTAAAAATTATAGAAAGCCTGTAACGACTGTGGACTGTACGGAAGCACATGAACACATCACAGAGCGAAGTAATTTTATGTAAAGTATATACACATTTTCTATTGGCTAACTAAAGCCATATTCATTAAGTTGCAAAATATTGTTTGCATGTTGTGCGCGGTTGTTACTAAGCTGCAAATTTGGTTGTTTAAGTTGAGTGCCATACTTTTACTTGTATTGTATAATTTGTATTTTGCAACTGTGCCAAAATAAATAAAAAGAAAAAATATAGAAGTGTTAAAACATGCAATTGTTATTCAAATGCAAATTCGATAGATATTTGAGAACATTTCAAAAAACATTTGTCACGTATCATTAATTTACAGGTTTCAAAAAATAATTAGTAACACTGAAATGTTAATTCATATCCGAATTATTTATACAATTATTTATTAAATTATCGAATTTTTTTAATCGATATTCCTCGTCTCTAGCAAATACAGTACAATGAAGTAACCTTTGCACGAAGTCGTAAAAAAATTAATGAATTGTCGAAAAAGACAATGTTTTTTGGTTTCAATTTTAACCGACTTCAAAAAAAAGAGGAGGTTCTCAATTTCGACTGCGTTTTTTTGTATGTATGTTATGTATTCCATTCCTAAGGATGGCAAACTAGGGAACAATCCGGTTTCGCGCACTTCCCAGTAGTCGATTTGAATAAAACTTGGCAAATAGACGTAATATATTTCCTTGAAGTTTTGAGGTCAGTTTATTTAGTACTCTGTACTGTGATTATTTACAACCGAAATTGATGCCTTTTGAAAAATGTACGTAATTTAGTTCAGTTGATATAAAATGAATTGATATATATAAAGTGCCTATTGAATGCAACGGTTTTCTTGTAAAATAATTGTGAAAAAAGAAGGTAAGTTTGTGTTTATTTTCCATAGTTAAAATTTTTAGGAACCACGTTTTCACACTGTACAGTATTCGTCATCTTACTTTCTCTAACTAGTATCTTAAAGCGCAGAGTTACTGAAATGCATAAAATGGATTGTATATACAAATTTTGCAGGTTGATTTCAGATCACATTTCCTTTCTTTATTCCTAAAGAGAATCATCCCTTGATAAGATACGTGTTTGAGAAACTAAGGCATCGATATGTTTTTAACCGACTTCAAAAAAGGAGGAGGTTCTCAATTCGACTGTATGTTCTTTTTTTTTCTTTTTTTTTTTGTATGTATGTTACGCGATAACTCCGGTATTTGGGAACCGATTTTCATGATTCTTTTTTTGTTGGAAAGAGGGTAATTCCATACTGGTCCCATTTTATTTTGAAGAAAATCAACCACCTCAAAGGGTGGCTGTTCACGCATGAAAATTCATTTTAATAAATAGCGCCTGACTTTAATTTAGGAGCAATTACTTTTAACAATTATTTAGTTGATTTTGCTATCTCCGATTCAAGGCGTTTTTCTCTCTATATACTTTGAGTAGTGTGGTAGTGAGGACCTATATTTATTATCTCCAGTATCAAGTCCTGTATAGTGGCGAACTAGGGGATATTTCAATAAAACTTAGCAAACAGATGTAATTCCACGTACTTTTGAGGTCGGTTTTTTTAGTACTCTGTACTGAGATTATTACTTCCAAAGTGATCGATGCAACGCTCTGACATGCGGAATCAAACAAAGCCATTTGAGGTTGTATAGACTCATAAATAAGAACAATGTCATCACATATTCAACTACCAACACTTAATCAATAAGAATATTTAGAGAAAAATCTTATTATGAGAAGCTGAACGAAACTGTAGTCCATTGAAGCCTCGTAACTCCCATTATTCAAGAATTTATTGTAGACAAATAATATGTATGTTTATACATACAAACAAATCACACAATACGTACTGTAGCAACAGTAAAGCTAAGAAAGAGTTCGTCCAGGAAGTATTGCCACCTATTTCTGCCACCAAGCAGTAATGTCAGCGTTACTGCCTTCCGGTTTGGAAGGGTAAGGGTGCTGGAGTAGGGGAGCGTGGGGAAATGGGAGCTTACTAAGGAAAATTGACAATAACAGTCGTAATTTATGCAATTAAAATTTGTATTACTCGTGAACGTACGCTTCACATGTCTGGGTACTAAATAGTCATAGAAAAACTAAAACTAAAATAAAATATTTGGTTAAAACAGAAAAAACTAAAGCATGTCCTCCCAATACCCCACGTTCCCCTAATTACAGGCACATGGGACTTGTCAACTTATGCCTCATGGTGACGGCGCAGTGGCAGTGTCCCTAAGATCTTTGTGATTTACAACTGTTATGGACAGGCGTTTAACTTACCATCATGCTCACGACTTATTCGTTCGGTCAGTTGATATAATAAAGCACTTACAATGATCATCATTAATTCGCCAATTTCGTCTTTTAATTCGTATTCTTTTTTAGATTTAGAAAAAAACATTGGCAAAGTAGCTATCGTGAAGTTTTTTCAAATATTTTTATTTATGATACCAAATACAGTGCAATTGACGGGTGTCGTCAATTGTTTTACTTCAAATCGACCAATTTAACTTGAGCATTGCTATAATGGACGATAATTGCAAAATTACATTTACAAATTATTACGTACCTTGTACTTGCCCGCGCATACAAAAGGTTGAAGAAACAAAATATCTAGGTATCATCTTGGACCAGGGTCTCTCTTGGTACCCACATCTCGAGCGTGTAATAATGAGAATCAGGAAACTAACCTGGATCTTCAAAACACTGAGATATGTCGTACCGAATAGAGGCGCTGATATGGCAGTTAACGTGGTCTCTACTAGGGATCTTCTTAAACAGATCTATGTTTCTCTTGTGGAGTCTATTATTACATACTGCATTCCGGTCTGGGGTGGTGCAGCTAAGTCAAAATTTATTGAAATAGAACGAGCTCAACGTGGTTTGATCAAAATGATGTATTTTAAAAAAAGAATTTACTCCACAGAAAAATTGTATAAACTGACAAAGATGACTTCTGTTAGAAAACTCTACATACTCTACACAGTAATAAAACAACATAAAAATTTACTATATAAACCTAGGGTTACAGGTAGAAGAACATATCATAAAATTGCATTAGTACCAAAAATAAAAACTACTGCGGCTAGTAGACAGTACAAATACAGGGCCTCATATCTGTATAACACTCTTAACAAAGAACTTGATATATACAACAAAATAGTTTATGACTTCAAATTAGCCATTACAAAATGGCTCGAAACTAAGTCATATGAGGAGAGTGAGCAATTACTACTAGTTTGAAATAAATAAATAAATATATAAATAAATAAGTAAACATAAAAGCGAGGTATTAGTTGATATAATATTGTAATTAAATGAAATCAAAACTGAACAGAAATATGTGCGCTCACACACACACACACACACACACACACACACTCACACACACTCACACACACACACACACACACTCACACACACACACACACACACACACACACACACACACACACACACACATACACACAAACACTCATTCACACACACTTCATGCATATATACACGGACATGCACTCACACAAAGTAACACATAGGTTAATTTAGTCTTAGTTTATTAAGGTTAATGTAAGAGCAATGTTTAATTATTAATTGTAAAGAAGAGCGATGTTTCCTAACACAGGCCTTATCAAGCTTAAAAGGAAACATCAGCCCCTGAATTATGCCATGTACAGTGAAGTAATAAAATATTTTTATTTTTATTTTTTTTTATTATTACATATTTAATTACCGACGACATTTGATTCCGTTTCTTTTGTAATTAGATGTTTTGCTGTTTCTCCCACCGAATGGAACATCCCCCTTTGTTAGAGATATTACCTTTGTTACAATAAATACAGAATATTTTTTGGAATATACGGAGACGTACACTCAGGTCAGTTGTTGGCGCTGTCTATATTTCAGTGTAAACGAGATTTGATATTTATAAGTGATGTATCACTGACGACTTACCAGGAATGAATGGCCTTTATATCTTCTCTATTTCTGGTTTATACTGAATGGCGTGGTTATATCCGTGCTTAATGTAATGGTTAAAAGTAAGAACACGAATTATATTAACAATTATAAAGGCAGTGCCAAAAACAGTTATATAATTCAAATAGGTGTCCAATTAACTTGACCCAATCACCCGCAGTGCGGATCCCCGTAAACGTTATTGCGGAAACACGGAATGCTGCGGATACGGCGTACATTAAGTATTATAGCTTTGTACGTTACCTACACTCATCAACAGGTTAACATAACCTAATTCACACCCTTAGTGTAGAAAGGTCACAACTGCAAAATGATAACTTTCAGGTGAGTAAATAAATAAATAACGCACACACTCAAGATATCCCCGCACTAGGGAAACCCTGTGTCGCGGGTGCCATGGACACACACATAGACAACCACAAATTACACCCAAACTCACGAGATAAATAAATGTAGGCCATACAAACATTTCTCCCGGCCCGGGAATCGAACCGGGGACCTCTGCGTGGCAGTCCGGCATGGTAACCGTTCGGCCACGGAGGCAGTTAAGTGTGGCACACGGAGTGGTTCATTCTACGAACGAAATTTAAAAAATTATGAGAGTTAAACAACTTTGCACTAACATAATTTGTGTCTTTATTAATATTGATAACTAGCTGGAGACAGCTAAAAACAATGACAAGTTTGAAGCGTAGTTCGCATCTTGCGTCTTATAATTTTTAGTAGCAGTAGAGCTCCTTGTGAAAGAATTCGTCCAGGGTAATGTCCAGCATTACTGTGTTCCGGTTTCGAAGCGTACGGGTGCTGGTGAAATTACAGGTACATGGGACTTGTCTACTTATGTCTCAGGGTGTCGGGCGGAGTGGCAGTGCACCTCTGATCTTTGCGATTCGAAGCTTTGAGTGGCACAGCAACTGTTATGGACAGGCGTGTAGCTTACCATCAGGCGCACGAATTGTTCCTCCCATCACTTGATTGACATTATATAAAAAAAAAACAAAAAAAAATAATTCGAGTATTACTTCTTCTTCTTCCACGCTAGGTGGAGTCGGCACAACATGTATTTTTCGTCCACTCTCCCCTATCAGCCGTCATTTTTATACTCACACCTTTCTTATCCATGTCATCTTTCACACAATCCATCCATCTTTTTTTTGGCCTTCCTTTCCCCTTGTATCCCTCCACATTCATACCTAACTCTTCTCGTCACATGATATTCTTTCTTCCGCATGACATGTCCATACCTCGCTAACCTATTACTCCTCACCTTTTTCGTCTCTTGCGCCACTTTCAAACTTCCCCTCATGTACGCATTCCTTGCCTGTATCCTTTTGTCTTTTTTATTTAATTGGTCGAGTATTACTTATTTAGCTGTAATAGTTTGTATTGTATTAATAATTATAACAAAATATAATGATATTTCTGTAATATGTATATAATTCAAATTTGGCTTTTGGCACACTACGTATCCCGCTTTGATTAGCTTTTCTATATCTCAAAGGTTGTCTGGAAGAGATCGCTCATTTGCCCACATTAGTTTTAAACTGTCTATGTACTGTTTTTGTTATGGCTATCTATCCGATTCACCTAGAGATAAAATAATCCTTGTTACATTTCGTCCGTCATTTCTCGGATTCGGAATTGACACGAATCGCACTTAGCGCGCAAATGCTGTAAATCCTGGCTCCGAGTGGCCTGCATTTTATTGGTTCTCCATACAAACTTTCATCCCCTATTTCACCCCCTTTAAGATTTATTTTTGTGACAAAACTTCTGTCTTCTAGATTCCATCTTTTATCATTTCGACTCATCCGAAGAACAAAGTGCGATGTAATTATACGGCGAAAAGAGGTTAAAACATAACCTCGTTGTTCATAAGGCCTACATAAAAGCGATTTCAGATTTTTTATGTATTTATTATTTCCTTTCAGAAATACAAAATCGAACAACAGCCGATCTTGACTATGGTTATCCGCAGTCAAGAACGACAAACGAAATTTACAATGTCCCGAGAATAAGCAGCATCTTGCACATAGGTCTTTGTTCTACGGATGAGTCGATTTACTAATATTGTATAAATACCAAGTTATGGGACAGACAAGTTGTGCGCCTGGTGGTAAGCAACTCGCCTATTCATATCAGTTGCCCCGCAAAGATCTTAGGGGCACTGCCACTGCATCTGTTACCCTGAGACATAAGTTGACAAGCCCCAAGTGCCTGTAATTTCACCACTCCAAACCGGAACGCTGGGTAATACTGACATTACTGCTTGGTGGGAAATCTGGTAAGGTGGCAGTACTTTCCTGGACGAACTCTTTGCAAGAAGTTATACTGCTACTGCACAGTCTATCTCTGGATTTAGACGTTTAGGCGTGAATACGTGATTACGTAACAAACAAAGTTACTTTGGCATTTTATAATATTAATTTGGATATGACACTTTTAACCGTGGAAGAAAAAAAACAATGGAAGTGCCATAAGCCTCGATTACTGTCGGAATTGCTGTCGCGAAAACGCACACAAACAAAATGATAAACATTAAGCAGTCTTGATAATGATTGGTCATAGTTTCTAATTTAAAAAGATGTTAATATAATTTAAACTTTAACCAGTCCCTACATCGATAAAAGTTAGTAAGTTAGTAATACCTTTATTCCAAGTTACGACGTTGTGATTCTATATTGAAATTTTATTCAACATGCTGCCATCTTACGGCCGGTAGCTGAACTACGACGAACGATTAACATCTGAACGAATAGATGATAAGAAAATTTAAATTTATTAGAATAAGACTTACTTATGACTTTAAATGCTACTACGGGTAACATTTTTGGTTCATTGTATTCCAAAACAACACAATAAGGGCTTTTTTACGATTTTAGAGAATTTCGCGAAACAATGACACCATCATACCGTACAAAGCGAAAATGACAGACTGAGCTCAAGCAGGTCTTTCGAGACCTATAGATGACTCGCGTGCTACGCTAAGTAACCACTTCTACTGTATTTATTGTTCTGTGCTTTTAACGTATATTCACATATGGTTATAGTTGAAAGGCTACACTACAAACTAATAAAATCATCATACGTCATTAAGAAACACTTTCATAAATTTCTCACAAATGGCGCTAAGGTAAAAAGTCGTTGAAAACGAAGATCTGACAACAAGCACGCAGAAAAATTCGTGAGGCCCGCTGATTCGTTCCGTGGCTTAGTCGGCATAGCGGCATCCCCTAGTTTGCCACCTTTAGAGATGGAATGTTTCCTTTAAATTTAAATGGGAGGTTCACAAATCGATAATCGATACACGCATACACACAAAAAAAACAGTCGAATTAATCCTCCATTTTTTGATGTCGTCAAAACAATAAAACTCGAGATTTTAAAATTCGACCCATTTAGGCACAGATAACAATTTCCCACTGCCTATTTGTTCATTTTTAAACAAACAGGCAAAGGTTAACTGCTGATGCGGCCTGACCTTTTCAGGCAGGTAGATTTTTATGGTTACGTTTCTGAAAGCTTTGAATTTAGGTCTGATATTAGAATATTTACTCTGTACAAGCTATGTACGACCTGCTACATTCAATGTTTATATTAATACACTTCCTTTGTTGACTTCAAAAATAATCTCAGCACATAGTACTAAAAAAAGCGACCTCAAAAGTCATTCATCCTCTAGTTTGCTACCCTTAGAGGTGGAATATATTCTTGAAATTTAAACGGAACCACTTCTGAGGTACCCTCTTTCCATCAAAGAAATAATCATCAAAACACAAATTCCGGAGTTATCGCGTAACATACATACAAAAAAAAGTTACAGTCTAAACCTTCTCCTTTTTTTTAAGTCGGTTAAACAGTTTCATTTACAATCACAAAAAACGATCCAAAGAGCTCGATATTTAACCAAATAAATACAAACGAAATACTGGTTAAATAAACTAACTACAATCCATATTTTTATACATGGTAATACGTACTCGTATAATTAAAAATGGTTGGAGAGAGCATTCGAGAACCGCAAAAGATAAACACGACAATCTCAATCAGTGTCACAGGCTTTGCGGTGGAAAAGTCTCACTACAGTCCTCGTTAAGAAGCTTTCCGTTGTTCTGATGCCTTTGGTGACTAGAGAAGACTTTTTGAACCGACTTTAAAAAAAGGAGAAGGTTCTCAATTAGCTGTGTTTTTTTTGTGTCAATCAACTCAACCTGAGTATGGAAAAATACGATCATGGCTAGTTTTTTCAATTTGAAATGCACATAGGGAATATAAAAATAGCAAATGCACTTATTATATTATTTATTTAGATTATAAATAAAAAAAGTTGCAGCTCGTTTTCAAAAGTTTTTCTTTTATCTTCCGCCATTTTGTCCGTTGCATGGACAAAATGGCGGAAGACATAACAAACACAAGAGTGTCACTAATTTTGAAAATAGAATAAACAATAATAATAATAATAATAACACACACACTCAACATAGCCCCGCACTAGGGAAACCCTGTGTCGCGGGTGCCATGGACACACATATAGACAACCACAAATTACACCCAAACTCACGAGAGAAACAAATGTAGGTCATACAAATATTTCTCCCGGCCCGGGAATCGAACCTGGGACCTCTGCGTGGCAGTCCGGCATGGTAACCGTTCGGCCACAGAGGCAGTTTAAACAAAGAAATCGTGACGATATTGGTCAGTATTATACACATATACATGCGTTATTCTTTTTTATGATACGAAGTGACGGAATAAACAAGTCGTGCGCCTGGTGAAAAGCGACACGCCTGTCCAGTTCTGAGCAGTGCCTGAGCAGTTCCAGTGTCACTCAGACCATTAAATCACCGTCAACCTGAGACATAAATTGACAGTCCCATGTGCCTGCAATTTCACCACCACCCTTCAAAACCGAAACTCAGCAATGGTCACATTACATTATTATGTCTTTTTTTTCGAAATTAATTGCGTCTATTGTTTGTTGACCTAAATAAATAAAATAATAACTTGCTCTCCAACAACGGCCCAACACCAGTTAAGGCAATAAGTCACGATGAGGGATAATACAACCCTTCACCACTGCTAGCTGGGCAGTCTCGGTAGCTTTTAAACTTATTACACGTGTTTCTAATACAGGCTGTGTGGAAACCAGGGCGCCGCACTGCGGAGCCTGTAACTGGGTCACGACTTGAGAATTGTACACCCTGTATATTGGGACTCGTGCCAAGCTCGGGAATAAATAACTTTAACTTAAAAAAAAATAGTAAAACAGTTGGTTACTTTTACGGATGCTGTTTATTGAGAATTAATCTTTTTGGATAGAGAAAAAATACATAATATAATAACGCACATGACAACTAACATAGCATTATCTCAACATAGCATAAATTTATATTAATGTTACCTATTTAGTTTCATAGCTACAGTGTTGTCCTATCACTTTGAAATTAAATCGTATATGAATGACACATCAATGCGAAATTTTGGAGATAAATTTTTTATATAACGCAATTTTGAGATAATATTACGTTAGTTGTCAAGTGCGATATTCGTTTTCTACTCCATATAACACAAAAGCGCTCTTTTCAGTTCTGAACCAAATATTTATTATCTATGGTAGTCGCTAAAAACTGAAAAAGGATTGTATGCAATGTAAATGTTGCATACAACACTTTTTTTACTTCTGTACTTTAATCTGTCATTTATAATTTTATAAACCATATCACAAAGGCGGTCTTTTCACTTCAAAATCAAAATTCTATTGTCTATTTAATATTTACAAAATTTATATTATAAAAAATTTCGTTATAATTGTTGGAATGCTATAATGAGTTTTTAAAAAGAAAACGTCGTATTTTTGCTAATTAAAATATCCAATATCGACCCCTCCTACGTAAACTATCGTATATCGAAATTGCCAAGTTTACAGAGCGTTCTAAAGTTCTGAATTCACTGAATACGTGACATTAGCATTTCTCAGTTTTATTCGAGAACGAGTTTTAAAATAACAAGCTTTGCCGAATAAAACTGAGAAACGCTAAAGTCACGTGTTATACCCATTTCAGTGAATTCAGAACTTTAAAACGCTCCCCAGTAAATTTGGCAATTTCGACATACGACACTTTACGTAGGAAGGGTCGATATGACGCTACTCAAACGCTGGATTGCCTCCTGATTAGTTAAATTGATCTAAAGATCTTGCAACCTGAACCTTCATTAAAAAAAATATTGGTTAAAATTTAAGCGGTTTTTCGTTTTTAAACATTAACGTTACGTTTTCGTTTGAATTTGTTGTCGTCGACTAGCCAAGTACGGCTTATATTTTAACCAAATACGAGGCAGTACACCGTTTGCGCAGCGTCTTATTTGATATTTTATTTATCAAAAATTCGACATTCTTTTCTGAAACTCTATAAAGATCTATTTGAATTTTGATTAACAAAGACTTGAATCTATAGACAAGAACATTCACAGCAGCCACATGTTCCAAACAAAACACTATCAAGTGGAAAGACGTGACCGTCTATACTAGAGATGCGCCGAGTACAAATTTTACATATATATTTAAATATTAAATATTAATAATGTAAACTTTCTTTTTAAATTACTAAATTGCTACAAATTGTCTTCTCTTTTGATTATATTAAATATATTGTTGGTTTTACTTTATTATGTCTATAGCTGTAACGCTTTATTTTAACCGAGTAAAAAAACGGCCGAGTACACCGAGTACCGAATAGCAAATGTGTACTCGGCGCATCTCTAGTCTATCCCTATTGGGAATGAGCTATGCAGGCAGATAATACTGAGTGTTTACCAATGATATTTATCCACAGTTGGGCAATTAACGTAAAGCCTTTGGCAAAGTCGTTATTAGTTGCACAATACATATCAGTTTGCTTGGACCCAGGGTCCTTCCGTTTACTATTCATGATCATTATTTTAGTAAAAAGAAAAACAAATTAAGTAAAAGAAAAAAATACAATGAAATTATTGATTGAAGTTATTTCCTTGTAGAAAGGCGAATATCTTACCTTACAGCCTAGTCTTTTTCTTATGTTTTTTTTTAATTTATATATTAAGGTCAACATATAGCAACTACATATTTTATTCATATTATTTACCCTGCTCTATTATTGTGTAATCAGAACACTCTATTGCTTATTCGTCTATGATATAGAAGTGTTCACTGCACACTCGTATGGAACGCCACATCTGGTACACCAATACATAGATATTGTTGACTTCTCTCTTCTCTTTTTTTGAAGTAGGTTAAAAAAAGAAGGAGGTTCTCAATTAGACTTTTTTTGTACGTATGTTACACGATAACTCATAACGGCATTTCCGGACCCCGATTCAGAACTCTTGGATATTTAAACCCAATCGTTCGATTGAATATCGTTCTCGAATCGAAGGGCGCTTTCCGAGCTATTCAGAACATTCGAATTAAAAAGATAATTAAAAGATATCGTTATCCAACAACGTTTACGGACTTAGTCGGTGAAATAGATTATAAGAAAAATGAAAATCGTTTTACGTACATTTTTAGGACTTTATAGGAATGCATTGGTCTTGCATTAAAATAAATTCATAAAATTGAACTAAATCCAGACTTTATTTAAAATAATAAGTCATATCACGTTCTTGCTTTGTTAACAATAGGACGTTCGGTAAAACATTGACTTTTCGTACCATGACGCGCTTCAAATAAGCTTATTATAATGTTAAAACTATGATGTTTTATTGGCAGCTTTGTGACCATTCATTCACTCAGTTCGTACTACGACGCGACTTTGACATTAAAGTAATATTGTTCTTATGTCAAATTTAGCAATCTTAATATAGTTACACGGATGCAATGGAAACAATATTATTTTCAGTTTTATTGTCTTAATATTGATTTGTAATGATTAAAAGTTATGTTGAACTTATTTATTTACACAAATCTCTTTAACATTTTGTTTATTTTTATAGTTAATAGTACATAGGAAATAATTTCTCGTTAAATAAAAATTCGCGATTTTTTTTCCGTAAAATTATAAAAGCTACATCTATATGCTCCTTGGCGAAACTAACAGTTGACACTAGTCTATAGTTCCGAATTCACAACGTGACTATCAAGACTTATTTCATTTATTTTTCTTCGTGAAAATGCGGAAAAATAATTGAAATGAACGTAATTTTAAAAGAATTTCCTATTACATACTTTTTTTAACACTTAATATTCTCTGAATGTAAATAACATAATATATTTAAACATTATACTACGGTAAGACGATTCGGAACATCAAAAAAGAAAGAGATGGCATTATATAGTTCACATAGCGTTATCTCTTTCCTGTTTTTAGTAAGTAATGGACAATATTAGGAAATCATTCGTTCTTTCAATCACTTTAGCAATAATACATTACTTGGGTCATTGACTTACAAATAAATGGACGACGGGTCTAATACAAAAACCACGAAAAAAATGTCCCAAGTCAACCTATTTAAACGTAGTGACATGTCGAGGAATATGAAAAAGCTAAAACGTTGAATTTAAATTGTAATGTCATCGCAGTACTGTCTAATTTTGCTTGCTTCGCTGTCAGTCGAACAAACGAAGACTAGAGCGTGAATGACGCTCTGTATACGATTTTAACGCCCTATAAGTTCGGACACTTTTTAGCGCGGACCCGACGTCCATATAATTGTAAGTCAATGGCTTGGGTGATAGGTTTGTCATGGTACGAATATGAGTAATATTATTAAGCTTACATTGAAATAATATTGTTTTTGGAAAGGTTATGGTAGACCCCCTGGTTATGTACTCGATGGGCCACCATAATCAGAGTAACTAAAAATTCTTATGGAATCAATATTATATGACAAGTATACGTAAGAGGAAAACCTGATAGGTATGTTACAGCATTTTTTTGTTTAGCAACAGGCAGGCAAAATCCATTGTTATACAATTGTTTACTGCATTGCCGGCATCGGACTGCATACTTCTACGTGAAACACTAAAAAAGTTGTCCATGTTCCGATTACGAGACATTTGTGGACATAGTCCGGTTAGAAATCAAGATCCGAATAGTTTTCCAGAGAGAAATTCGTCCATGGAAGCGCTGCCAACATACTTAGTAATTTTTACTACAGATAGTAATAGTTAGTACGTAGTTACGGGTACTGGTACTACTTGGTACTTGGTACTACACTCGAATGTTAAACAAATGAAATTCTAGAATAAATGAAATTTAACTAATATTGTAGAATATTTAAATAATAAAAATTGCCATCATAATTACATAGAGAAAACTAGCCTGGCATTAGAGCTCCTTGTGTAAGAGTCTGTCCAGGAAAATACTGCCTAAATATTGCGTTCCAGTTTTGAAAGATAAAGGTGCCGGTGAAATTTCAGGTACATCGATAACCTTGTCAACTCATAACTCTGTACTAAAGACATCACCGCTAACCTAACATATTGACCTACATTCGAAGACAGTCGTCAAAATCAATAATATAACTACTAATGGACTGAGCTCACGAATCAGTGAAATATTTATTATTCAGTAACATCAAATTGCCTTGAAGAAGACCCGTGCCGTACAAACACGACAAACTGTACTTTCCTTATCTCCGACTCGAGAGACAGGGATTTCCAGAGAGACTACGTATTCGACGGCGAGACCAGGGTACAGCGGCGTCCGGGGCAAGCCCTCCGCCAGTGATACCTACGCCTTCACGGGCTTCTCTGGCGGACCCGGACTGCTTGGCGGCAGAAATAAGTAAGGTTATCAAGGAGCTCCAGTGCTACTTCAGGCTTTATACTGCTGAAAACACCGAATTCCATAACACTAAATTGAAATCAAAATTGATTCTTTTTACATCCATTTGGTATGTATTTTTTTATCTTATTGTCAATATTATTATTTTCATAATTAGCTTAGTTTTCACGATGTATTACCTCTCAATTGTAATACTGTGTTAATATTTACAATAAAAAAACAAATTTGAAGAAAAATAACGGAAAAAGAAATTAATAAAAAAATATAAACGCGAATTCTAATCTAATACTTGTGGTTAAAGGGTAGGTGCTGGTGAAATGGCTTGTGTCTAAGATCTTTGTCATTTAAAGCTTCGAATGGCACTGAATTGTTATAAACAACGAATATATATATATATATATATATATGTATATATATACATCCACGACTTGTTCGCCCCGTCACTTTCGTCACACACACTGAAAAATGATTTATTGTTATTAAATTAGGAAATAGGATCGAATGGTACTAAATAAGTAGTATTATATATAGGAAATGAAACTATTTTTCCGGATTTAAATCGCGTATATTTGTTTTTTTTCAAACAAACCGACGTTTCGGGCCGTTTCCAGGTCCCATGGTCACGGTTGACTGAGGTGGTACAGTCTTTTAGTCGATTTAAATCCGGAAAAATAGTTTCATTTCCTATCTGTAACAATCGCGCAAACCTAAGAACTCGATAAGTAATATTATAGTTTTTTTTTGTTACATTCGCTACTATAGTATAGAGAAGCGTTACGGATAAAAATTATAGAGAAGATGAGTAATATTTAGAAATATAATACAGAAGACGCTTCTGCTTTACAAAAAAGGGCCATTCGCTCTACGAGTTCCATCTTGGGAGTTATGTCAGCAACATTTCAGGAAGTTAAAGGAGAAAGAACATTGAGTTAAACTTAGAGCAAAGAACGAGGAACTACGAGGAGAAAAAAATTTAAAAATGTTATCGATCTCAAATTAAACATTTTGACGCACTGTCCCCAGTATCACACTGTGAAATTGAATAATAAATTACCCATGGACCTTAAAATTATAAATAACATAAACATTTTCAAACAAATTGAGACCTTTATTATAGGAAAAATGCTGCAAGATTTAAAATAGTACTTTATGTGACTGTTATGTAATGAAAAGCATTAAAATACGAGTGAGGGTTCATGAAACAAGCCGACAGGCGAGTTTCATAAAAACATGTCACGGGTGTTTTAATGCCTAATTATGTGCATATGTGTTACATATACTGCTTTATCTATACACATATTATAAGCTCTCTGTGATGTGTTCTGGAACCGCGTGTTACAACTGGCGAAATAGCGGCAAATAAAAACTTTTCTCGCGCATGTCACACAACCGTAGTTTTTATTTTTTAATTCATAGGCAAACTAGAATCGGCCCCAATTATCATATCGTTCGATATCAAATAACGTGTGAAATTGTCAAAATTGTTTGCTATTGACATTTCATTGCTTCATAATCATATCGAATTCGATGTTATTATGAAGCATCGAGTATATAACCAGAAATAGAGACGAAATAAGGGCCACATATACCTGGTAACACATTAGCGATACAGCTCTTATAAATAACAACTCTCGTTTGCACTGAAATATAGACAGGCCAACTACTGACCTGTGTGTACGTCTCCGTATATTCCAAAAAATATTCTGTATTTATTGTAATATCTCTAACAATGCCATGCTGTTCTATTCGGTGGTGTGGGAAAAACAGCAAAACATCTAATTACAAAACAAACGCAATCACATTTCATCGGTAATTAAATATTAAATATGTAATTTTGCAATTTTCGTCCATTATAGCAAGGCTCAAGTTTACTGGTCGATTTGAAGTGAAACAATTGACGACAATCGCTGGCCAATCGTAGCGCAGTCACAGTAATGATATGGTAGAATAGTTTTAAAACAAATTAAATAACATTTCGTCTCTATTTCTGGTTATATACTCGATGTTATGAAGCAATAACAACATTTTCACAGATAAGAAATTTGTTCCAACAATTTACCTTTAAGCTGGTCGTAATTTGCGGTTTTTGAACACATCATAGAGAATTTATGATATGTGTGTAGACAAAATTAATTAATTGACATTTATTATTGATATTTTTAGTAACAATCGCCCATCGGTAATGTGGTCTGAATATATGATACCACCATATGACATGAAAGTATTTCACGTTCATAGATTTCTCATAGATGGCGCTACGGCTTAAAGGTCGTTGAAACCAAATACAAAGATCCTACAAAAATAAGCACATAGAGAAATTCGTGAAGTCCGCTTCTATGGGTCCGCTGGTTCGTTCCGTGGCTTGCTATAAAACGTCGTTTCGAATCCGGCCGGATTGAAAGAATTTTTTTTATGTCAACTCATCCGAAGAACAGAGTCCGATGTGATTATATAGCGAAAAGAGAATAAGTACGTTACGAGAATAATTTCGTTATTCAATCGAGTGCCTATGTAAAGGTGTTTTGAGAATTTATATATCTTATTTCGTTTCGGAAATATAATATCGAACAACACTCGATTTGACATCCACAGCGAAGAAGAACGGCCGAAACGTACTATGTCCTGAGAACAAATAGTCTTGCACATAGATCTTTGTTCTACGGATGAGTCGATGTGTTCGATCTTTGTATAATAATTACAACAAACTAGTGGAGTAATTTCACAAAAAGGAATTGAATATCAATTCAATAAAAGTTTATGATACCGCCATTTTTGAGTTACGACTTTTGATTATCACAATCGAGAACAAAAACGTAGAATATTTTTTCACGAGTAAATCTGAAACTACAGTCGACTGCGACGAAAGTTAACTACGAAAATGTCCTTCGGCAAATTATGACGTAATGTTACATACATAAAAGTTATTGTTATGTAAATCTGTAACATTATGTGTGAGTATTGTTCATGTTACCTACTTGTAATTTTCCGATTTGGCCACTTACGTTTGAAATGTTTAAGTTTATTTTTAACCGAGTTTAAAAAAAGGAGGAGGTTCACAATTCGACTGTATGTTTTTTTGTATGTTACGCTGACCTCAGTAGTGGTACTATTTGAAGTTGAAGAAAATATTCCACCTCTAAGGGTGGCAAACTAGGGGATGAACGACTTTTGAAGTCGGTTTTTTGTTGTAGTCTGTACCTAGATTATTTTTTTATAATACCACGTGACCTGTCTGGTGGCGTCACACCTATCCATGATAGTTGCAGTACCACTCAGAACTTTAAACGGTAACGATTTTATAGGCACTGCCACTGCGCCCCTTCACCCTGAGACATAAGTCGCCAAGTCCCTTGTGCCAGTAATTTCACCAATACACTTACTCTTCAAAACCGGAACGCAGTAATGCTTACTGCTAAAAAAAATTCCTCTAACCCGGCTGGATTCGAACAGACGCTTAGTTAGTTATGTTTAATTTTTTGATGACACCTAGTGACGAGAAGAACAAGCGTGCCTACAGCTCCGGTACCTGTCTGGAAAATAGGGTACCGTACGTCCACCTGGGGCGGCTCACCCAAGGCTCTCGAGAACCGGATGAAGTCAAGTGACAGAGGTCTATGACAACCCTGTGCACTAGCCAGTGCCCCCATATAAGCCTATATGGGGTTGTACTTTTCTTTATATAGCTCAGAGGTTTAAAGCCACCCTGAGACAGGTATATATTAATAATAAAGGATAAGTTGACAAGTCCTTTGTGCCTGTAATTTCACCAGCACCCTTTCTCTGCAAGGATTATATTCGAATTCGCGTTTATGTCTTTTAAATTCAGTATTATTTTTGGTAGTTTTACGTTAAGCCTTCTTCAAAATAAATACGTAACCTATCAGAAATAAGGCAATTAGTCCGTACATAAACATCCTGCTGACAAGTTGGCAATCTATTTTATTTTCATAATATACAGGTAAAGTATACAATAAAAGTTTAAATACTAGAAATTAAAACTAGGATTTTTACATTATATGAATAAAATTGGGTCCCCACGGCAAGGTGCCCGAGATGTTGGCAGCGTTCCCTCTTTATATCGCTATGTTAACGCGTTGGGCAAGGTAGCTAGCCCTTGGGTTTTCCAGACAGTCTATTTCTTTTTTAAATAAAATTTTGTACAAATGAAGGGCACTGGGATGCTACGGGCCAAGGGTTTCGACTCCAAAGGCTGTAAACAGGTAGTCGGAACCGCGATCCTGGTACTTACGTCTTGTCAATTAATTTCTTATACCGTTGCTTTTGTTCAAAATTTATTAATTGTAAATATATACAGTATTACAATTGAGAACTAATGTACAGTGAAAACTAAGTTAATTATGAAAATAATAATACCAACTACAAAATTAAAAAAATACGTGCAAAATGCTAGTAAAAAAATCATTTTCATTTCAATTTAGAATTACGGAATTCGATGTTTTCAGCAGTATAAAGACTGACGTAGTAGTAGAGCTCCATGAGAAAGAGTTCATCCAGGGAAGTACTGCCACCTTACCTATTTCTGCCGCCAAGCAGTAATGTCATCATTACTGTGTTCCGGTTTTGAAGAGTAAGGATTATGGTGAAATTACAGGCACATGGGACTTGTCAACTTATGTCTCAGAATGAAATTCCCGGGCCGGGAGACATATTTGTATGGCCTAGATTTATTTCTCTCGAGAGTTTGGGTGTAATATGTGTGTCCATGGAACCCTCAACACAGGGTTTACCTGGTGCGGGGCTATGTTGAGTGTGTGTGCTAGTATTATTATTATATTTGGTATTCAAAGCTTTAAGTAATACTGCAACAGTTATGGATACATTATATACCTTTTGTATTTTTGTTTCACTGTTGATATTCGTACTTCAAGATAGGGCTTCGGCTCAAAACAGTCGGTTATATAGTCTACAATATTTAAGATATTGTGTGTATTACCAGAAATTTCAATTTGCAGAATCTGACTCACAAATGTTGTTTTGCAAATAGGCATTCGGCGTCTTATCCAAATTGAGGACGACCCAAAGAAAGGCCAGGTCGAGAGTGCCCTCGACCAAGGCGCGTGAAAGAAAGCATTAAAGCGTGTTAATAAGGACACGGATGTGTGTCGGATCGTAGCTAAGGCTGTGATCTGAGTGTAAGGCTAGTGTGAGGCTGTGGTCTCTGAATACAAGTTACAATTCGGAATTAGTTAAGGCGATGCTGCAAAGCCTTGAACACCTCCGTAAAATTGCTTGCGGGATATATCACGGAGAGTGTGCGATGGCATTGCATAATTTGATTCCGCCTTCCCCTTTGCATCATCGGGGGATTAGACGTGCACTGGGATTCCACCGCTATGTTGTGGATATTCCCAGGATTCTCACGAAGCGCTTCGGTTCCAGATTTATATTACATTGACACAGTATATTTACTCAAATATTTTGTATACGCGTAAAAATATATACATAATTTCATTAAGAAAGAAGATATCCATAATATTAACCTTAGAACTAAGTCCAAACTCATGGTAACACAATTTCATTTACAAGGGTAAACTATTCTTCTGTGTCATATACGTTTTTAAAATAAGATTCCGGGGCTTATAATAAAATTATCGTTTATCTAAGTTTAAAACCTACATTAAAAGTATTTTAATTCAAAAGTCATACATATTACAAAATTGAAAAGTATTAGATAAAGATGTATGGAAAGACAACTTGAGTCTAGATTCCACAAAAATTCAAAGTGTATTCCATAGAATTTAAGTTTATTTGAAAAGAGCGATCCGTAAAGTTTCTTGCTCGTTCTTCTCAGGGAAGCGTAGTCAACAGTAGAAGAGCAGTAGCTTAAAAAATAACATTTTCAAGTGTAAAAATTATACCTATGGAATAAATGATTATTTGACTTGGATATTGTCGTGATAGCACAATGGTTTTCACCAACAACCTCTTAAGTACAGGCCGTAGGTACGAATCGCCGCGTACGAAAATTTCGCCTCGTGTATCTGGGGGCTTAGGGTTGTGGACCTTCTTCGACATGCAAATTTCATGCCGATGTTTTCCTGCACCGAAAAATTCATAGTAAGTCGAGTTCTTAGATTTTCGCGATTGTTACACATAGGAAATGGAACTATTTTTCCGGATCTAAATCGCGTATATTTGTTTTTTCAAACAAACCGACGTTTCGGGCCCTTTACAGGTCCCATGGTCACGGTTGACTGAAACGGGATTTATACGTCCAGGAAAACAAAAAAATGAAATTTAAAAAAAAAAAACCGGAAAAATAGTTTCATTTCATAGTAAGTCGTAAATTCTTAGTTTTCTTTAAAATGAAATTGATGAAAATTTATGAAAGTGAAAAAATGAAATTAGTTTTCTTTAAAAATTTTCCTTTTTTGTTGAAAAGAGTGTTTATTTATAATATCAAGTGAACGAACAAGTCGTGCGTCTGGTGGAAAGCGACACCTATCCATAACAGTTGCAGTGCCATTCAGACCTCTAAATCGCAAAGATCTTATGGACATTGCCACTGCTCTCGTCGCTCTGAGACATAAGTTGACCAGCCCCATGTGCCTGTAATTTCACCAGCACCCTTACCCTTCCAACCCGGAACGCGGCAGAAATAGGTAATGTGGCAGTGGTTCCCTAGACGAGCTTATTCACATAGAGCTCTACTGCTACTAATATATTATAATTTATTATGTTTCGGTTTAACTGATTGCGGCCATAATTTGAAGCGCTTGCGTTACTACGGGTCCATTTAGTGTTAAAGACTAAAAAATATTTCGCAACCGCTATGCTGACCACTTTGCGTAGGGCTAATATTCGAAGTAACCACTTCTCTGACCTTAGGAGTCAAAAAACTAATTTTTGAACAGAGAGAAATGTGTTCCAAAAACGTATTAAGATCGCGTGGCAGTACTTCCCTGGACTAACTCTTTCACAAGGACCTCTACTGCTAGGGTACCTCAGTGTTGGTCCCATTTAAATTTTAAGAAAATATTCCACCTCGTAAGGGTTTCGCACACTTTCCGGTAACCGATTTCAATAAAAATACCAAAAGTTGTAGAGATCGGTTTCTTTTTATAAAAGTTGTCAATGTCAATTACGATTGATTACAAAAAACACGAAAGATTTTTTATATTAGCACAAACAAAATTATAAATATTTTGAGTACAGAAGTTTGCGTACTACTTTTGATTGGTATCAGTTCCGAACCCGAAAAATTACGGTCCGAAATATCACAGGGTTCTTTTTTATCTCTAGGTGTACAAGCGACATTCGTATATTCTCGGATTCTTGTCGGACTTAGTGCACTAGGGACATGCGAAGTGACTCCGAGTTTTCTAGTCTTGGATTCGGAATGAAAACGAATGGGATACAGTGCGTGAAAATACGCTTACAGTTATTCTTGAAAATAAACAGAGCAATGTCTTGGATGCTAAATAAAAAAAAACAGTTACAATTCTTAGTTTAATTCAACGTACATAATTGTATATAGTTAAGTAATTTTGACATAAAACTCGGATATTCTATAATTATATGTTCAAAACGACAATAAAAAATTTATTTGTACCTAATTTTATTAACTTACATAACGTTGAGATTTATGAGATTAACGTTACCAAAGGGGTTGTAAAACGTCGGCCATTTTAAATCGTATTTTATTATGAAATTGGTAGGTTTTATTTACGTTTCTTTCTTCATTTGTTTCTTGTTTTATTTCTTATGAGAAAACAATTATTGTGCAACGTTTTTTACGATATAATCATTTTATATTTATTATTAACATATAACTATATTTATATGACATGAAATAAATACTACAATAACATATTAGGTGCTCTTACACTCTATCCAACCTTTACTTTACTAAATGAATGATTATCATTATTTTCAGGCTTCTTACCACGGTATTCCAAATAAAAATAAAAAGAAGTCATACTATAAATACATTTCGAATTCTATTCCATTAGTGATGTCCTAACGCGCTTCCGGTTCTGTTTTTTATAACAATTTGTTTTTACACAGGAAGAAGTTTTAATCGTGAATATGAGACGGTTTAAAAAAGTTGATATCGTGTAAATATGATCGTGGTGTTGCATTTGATAATTTGTGTACTCAAGAATTTAGTAACTGAAAATTCAAGTGATTCCCGTACATGATGGAGAAGAATCCGATGATTCATTTTTGGTAGGTGTGGTAGGTATCTGTATGTATAATATCAACCTACGTGTACGAATATACGAAATAGTTGTACCCAAATATTGATTTTTAAAGACACCATTCTAACTAACATTCTTATTTTGTGAAAAAAGGGATATTTAGTTAGAATGACTGTCTTTAAACCTGTAAAACATTAAGGAAAATCAAATAGTATCGATCCATACAAATTGTATTTTTAAATATTTAGTACAGTGTAGTATTGACCTCATTATTACTAGAAGTCCGTAGTAGTTCATGCGAATAAAATTACTAGTTTGGAGTTATAAACAATAAGAATTTATTATAATTATTTATAATTTATTAGACAAGTGCCAAAATTTATCAACTCGAATAATCTACGTTACATAATCTGTTGGCTCGATGAATTGAAAGAACGCGTCGCTTCACTAAAATTAAAAAATAAGAGAGTCCAGGAAGTATTGTATTTTTTTGTCTATGATTGTATGTCAATAATTACGGAACTTCTGTGGCGTACATTTGTCAAAAGTTAAATAAATGTTGGACGGAGTATAATGAAACGAAATCTATCAAAATTCTTAATAATAAAATACGTAACTGCCAGAAGCCTAAGAAACCCCAATAAAGGATACTAATTAAAATACCCAAAACAAAATGTTTCCAAAACACCTCGTATATGAGTGGAAAATGCTTAATCATATACCAAAACACTTTGAGCTTCTTCCATTGACTAGTTTTCGAAAAGGAATTGCGTAGGTGACTCTTTGATCATTTGTTCTATTCATTTGACGAATTCATGAAATATAAGAACTAATTCATTGATGCATACATTTTTCTTTATAATTATTATTATTAACTTTAAATTATGACGTCTCGTATTAAATCAATTAAGAATTGTTTTTTATTATATTAAGAGACTGAACGAACAAGTCGTGCGCCTTATTGTAAGCTACACGCCTATACTTTACAGTACCAATCGCAAAGGTCTGAAGGACACCAATGCACCTGTCACCCTGAAACATAAGTCGACAAGTCCCTGTTATTTCATCACAGTAATGCTGACATTACTGCTTGGCGGCAGAAATAGATAAGGTGGCAGTACTACCCCGGATGGATTCTTTCACAAGGAGGTCCCTCTACTGCTACAAATAATAACATTATTGTTTTTATATTTAGTCTTAATCTATTAGTGTATTATTTGATTATTGCTTTTGCTTGCTTTTATTTAAAAAGGCGGAATAGATATAAGTTTAACGTGTTTAATGTACCCTACTCTATTTGAAGCGTATAAATTAATTTATTAAAAAAGTTTAAAAACTAAGTTAAAAATATATTGATTGAAAAATCATATTACAAAATTGACTACGTGTTAGATGAAGGTGTATGGAAAGACGTCATGGCTCTAGATTCCACACAAAATCATTCAAAGTGCATTCCATAGCACTTAAGTTTATTTGATAAGAGCAATCCCTGGAGTTTCTTGCTATTTCTTCTCAGGGAAATCAGCGTAGTGAATAAACTGTAACTTAAATGTGACGTTTTCAAGTGTCAATGTTTTTAATGTTTCTTTGACTTTGAATATAACTGAAAAACTAAATAAGATATAAAAAAACGCTTATATTGATTTCGTATCGCTAATTGCAGATGTGTTAATAACTCAATTTTGTTAAAAATGTCAATCACGTTAGATAATGAGGGCAGAAATTCCCCTGTTCCAGTGACATTTACCCCTGTCGATTTTTGCTAGTGCCATAACCGGGCTAGAAAGGCCGAGGGTGGTTAGAGAGAGATGGAGATAGTCTTTGAAATTAGGTCAGGCCAAATTCAGGCGTTGTCAACATTAAACTGGGCTCTATCAAGCTATCTTAGCATTATTCTTATTGGGAAAAATAGTCATTGTTGCAAATCAAAATTGTCCTAAGAAACTATTATAAAATATCACATATTTACTTCACGAAAAAAAAACAATTACGTCTTTTGTAACATTTTCACAATGCGTGGAGTAAAACGACGAAACGCGTAATTTTTAACGATTGCACACGTATACAGATGTTGATAACGTCGAATTTTATTGATTTTTTTTCCACTACCTTTTTCGCTTGATTATTTTTTTTTACAAACATCATTGTGCGATAGTTAATTGGTTCCTGTTACACGATTTAACTGAACAACAAAATTTTGCAATTAAACAAAAAACATTAAAATTTATTTCAAATTCCACTTTTCACTTCTAAACCTGTCACAATCACTAAAAAAATTACCTGGTACGTTTCATCTGGCTTCCCAGGATACGAAGCACTTCGTCTGTAATCTGGTGGTCTTGGCGGAGCTGGAGCCCGCCTCCAGGGGGTAAAAGCCGACGGTTGCGGGGGTTGAGGAGCCGGCCAGCGGTATTGCGGAGCTCGCCGGAAGGGCGCTCTATATTGCCTCTCATCGTCGGCCACGCTAGGAGCGCCAGGGTATTGTAATTCCCCCATCTGATAGACAACCGACCCCGGCGGCGGTCGGGGCACAACTAAGATAAGAGATACGGTCGATCGCAGTTGCGCGCGCACCTACGTTCCGTTTCAGCGTTTAAATGCGTGTCGAAGACTGCGGTAGTTTGTCGTACTGCGGGTAGGCGTTGGATAGTAAGCATAGCCACAATTGTCGATTACACAACACCAGTGTAAGTTGACACATTACAGGCCATAGTGGAACGATTTTGAGATCAATGTTTACGGTGGTTGCTCCGTCCAGTGTGTTTCCTATTTTACGCCAGGGGTTTAATACAGTGATGCTTTTTACTATTTAGTTGTTCTCGTGATAAACAACAGAGAAATAAACCTTTTCAAAATCGGCTTTATATCAATGATATTTAGGTTCATTTGTTTATCTAAATTATTGATAAATATAGAATAATAATATTTTACTTGATTTGGATCCGTTTACGATGCAAAGTTTACACTCTATTTATTTATTTATTTACTAGAAACACTAACATAATGTCGACAACACATTTTTACTTGTTTGACTTGGGTGTTCTACATTGTAAACACAACAATTATAAGTGTTGACGGCAGTTTCAGAACAACAATAACAAAACAGTTTTTTTTTGACACATTAATATACTTAAATAATTTAAACTAGATAGCAGCAGAATACACTGACAAATTTTAATATTGTATGAACTTTATTAATATTTTTAATTGTTAGTTAATTTTCTTTTGAAAGAATCGATATTATCAGTAAATGATAAGCCGAAAAGCGCCATCTTAGTCGCAGTAAATTTTGAGAAAATCGACTTATTATAAATAGCATTTTCGCATGCGTATTTTTGATTAACAGATTTATTGACATACCTAAATTAACCATGAATTTAACCAATAAACCTACTTTGTGAGATACCGCTAATTTGATTATAAAGGAGGCCGCCAAATCTATTAGTAATTTAAGGAAAAATTGAGATCTAACAGTTTTTTAAATGTTTTAAATTAGATAGAGCTGTTTCTATTATACCATTAAATGCGAAATTATTATATATATTATATACTCGTATTATTATATATAGGTGCTATTGAATGGTGAAAAAAAAAAGACTAAAAGCTTAACAGGGCAGTATATCTAAACCAGGACTGCTAACATGTCTTTCATTGTATGTTTTATAGATTCTTATATGCGTCTGACATCGGATATTAGCACGACAATAGGGAACATAGAAAGTTTTACAAGGTTTTCGGGGATATTTATAGGGAACTGACTAACTAATTTGCCCTAGAATACTACTATATATTTTTTAGAAGAGTTTTGGCCAAAGGGTGTCATATATCGGCGATTCCGCGGCCGGTTACCTGACCTGACACCAGACTGCGCCACACGTCATCGACAAGTGCAATACGTGGAGATTAGTTGTTTTGTTTATTTTATTGTCATATTATATTGTATGTATGTTAGTCCTTAAGGTATATATTATATGCGATATGTGGCGTAAAATAAATGTCTAAATAAAAAAAATAAAAAAAATATTATTGTTCAAAATATTATAAAGAAATATGAGATCCTGCCTAACACGACGCTCTTGAAGAGATTTTTTTTATAATATCAAGTGACGGGATGAACAAGTCGTGCGCCTGATGGCAAGCTACACGCCTGTCCATAACAGTTGCAGTGCCACTCAGAGCTTCATATCGCAAAGATCTGAGGGGACTACCACTGCGCCCGTCATCGTGGGACATAAGTTGACAAGTCCCATGTGCCTGTAATTTCACCAGCACCCTAAAACCCTTCAAATCCGGAACACAGTAATGCTGCTTGGCGGCAGAAATAGGTAAGGTGGCAGTACTTCCCTGGACGAAGGGAAGTACTGCCACAAGGGGCTCTACTACTACTACATACATTCAAGCTTAAAAAAAAGAATAATCTTTGATTATAAGGGAATCTATGTGAAATGCCGAACTAAAATAGGCCACGTGCCGAGCAAAAGAGCGCTGAATAGCCACAGCATAATGAGGATTCCACCCTGGACCTGCAAATTCTAAGTGGCTACGTAGTAAAGAATTAAACAAAATTATTTCTGTTATACTGAGGAAAAACACTGTACACATACATTAATTAATAAATGTTATAGGCAACAATCTGTGTTAAGACTGGTGCCTGAACGAGGTTGATCCTATATTGCAGGTCGCCAAGTATTTACCACTGTAACGGAGCGTTAGTTCCACGCGACGCCGCTAGATGGCATTGACCACTTTGAGGCTATTTCCTAAAACGCGATGTTAAGATTTTCCCTCGGCTCCATAAGTAGATGAGCAAAGTATCTATTTGTGAATTCTGAATTCAATGAATGTATGGCTCCTACTGGACCACATTGCACTATTGACTGCGCTCGGGTTGTAGTCTTGTGCTTAATCGGTCACTTTCGGGAGCGCTCCCTTATTAGTACAGTCCGAATAGTGTACTAGTTCACCTTATTAGTACTATTAGTTCTATTAGTTTACCAGTCTTTACGGAATAAATAATGCAAGAATTTAGGTACATACTAGTTGATTTTCCTTTATACTTTAACAGGCTTAGGACTGTCATTTCATTCTACAGCGTATGTAGAATAAGGCCTAATTTTTCAATAGGCAGATAAAATTTAAAGAGAAAAATATTGAAAAAATAGTCCTTGAAATGGCGTATTTAAAAATTTTATGTTATTACATATGTATATTTTATTTTATGTACAATGATAACTTATAACTGTAACTTTCAATATCGCAGTTTTGAAAAACTTTTAAAATACGAAAACAAAACAAACTACCTACAACAATATTACAAGCGAAGTTACCGCTTGACTAGAATTAGTTTGTATGGACGCATTAAGCTTTAAAACGCTTTTACGCTGCAAATTTACTAAACTTGTCATATTGTTATGCAAATGAAGCGCGAAACAGCGCTGGACAGGTAAGAATACTTTAAAAACTCACAGCACTGTAAGCTGCTTCAATTATTAGTGAATACAGCCTTATCTCGCTCACTCTCGCGTTGACTAAGACGCGTTCCCACTCTCGGACACCGAGGCATTTGTTCGTTCATCGTTCGTGAACGACACAAGACTTCGATAGAGGAGATGTTTGTGACGGTTAGTTTCCATAGTCTAAGGTGACGGTGTACTAATAGACCTAATAGTCCGAATGTACGATTAAGAGCTAGCGTTCAGAAACGTTTCCTTTCGGACAGTGTCGGGAAACGTTTCTTATTCGGTCATCGTTCGTGAACGACACAAGACTATGTGTACGAGCACCTACCGGACCTCCCGTTACGCCCTTCTGTACCTTAAACTTTATTAAAGGTTTCACTTGAACTTTACTAAGCGTTTTTTCCTTCACTTTCGACGCGAGCCCCTTTGTCACGGCCCCCCCCCCCCTGGACTCTGTTACACCACCGTAAAAAAAAACAATAACATTATACATAAACAGGCAATATAATGATGGTCAAATGTAATCTCAGTACAGAGTACTAAAAAAGCCGACCTCAACAGTTCGTAGAATAATATTTACCAAGTTTAATTGAAATCGGTTACCGGAAAGTGCACAAAACCCTCCAATTCGAAGAAAATAAAATTTAAATGAGACCACTAGTGAGGTACCCTCTTTCGAACAACAAAGAATCATCAAAATCAGTTCACAAATACTGTTATCGCGTAACATACATACAAAAAACAATTAAAACAAAGATGGTAAGGACCGGTCGTATTTCAATAGTAGTAGGCTCCTGGTGAGAGTTCGTCCAGGGAAGTAAATGCCACCTTACCTGTTTCTGCCGCCAAGTAGTAATGTAAGCATTAATGCGTGCCGATTTTGAGGGGTAGTGGGTAAAATTACAGGCACATTGGACTTTCAACTTATGTCTCAGGGTGAAGAGACATTTTTGACATTTGAACTGCGTCCTGATTTTCAGAAGGCTTTCTGAGCGAGAAGATGAACCTGATTCCTACTGCATCTGTAAGAGGGCTGCAGGTGCTAGTGGCGTTACGTCCTGTTGAATGGAATGTAGTAGTAGCCTCCGCAGCCACCGCTGTCTCCATACATAAAACTTCGTAAGTTTAAAGTTCAAAGTTCAAAAGGGTATTGGTAATAAATCCAGTTTTATAAGTATTTATTGCGGTTTTAACAATACTTATGATAATTATTAATACAAAGATCGAACACTCAGAAAAAATTCCTTCGAAGCCGTTGAAAGACCAAGTACAA
>NW_020653723.1:176651-197498 GCF_003589595.1 Hyposmocoma kahamanoa | reverse complement strand
AATTGAATATCAATTCAATAAAAATTTAATTAATACAGTGAATAGCGACATCTCTCGCCAGGACTGGTAGCTGTAAAGGTACTAACTGGGTGATAAATCTGTCATAGATTTCTCATAGATGGCGCTACGACTAAAAAGTCGTTGAAAGACCAAGTACAAAGACACGACGCAAGCACATAGAAAAATTCGTGAGGTCCGTTGGTTCGTTCCTTGGCTTAGTTGGTATAGCGTCTGGCACGGTATGCAAGAAGACGTCGGTTCGAATCCGACAAACTAGTGGAGTAATTTCACAAAAAATAATTGAATATCAATTCAATAAAAATTTAATTAATACTTATGATCTTAAAAATGTATGCCTATTGCACAAGAGATTTTTAGTAAAATGGTAAAAGGTTCAAAAAAAATAACAAGAAGATGTGTTCTCTGTCGCGATCGGGCAGGGAGTGACGATAAAACGAAACAAAATCAGAATGCGAGGCAAAAGAATGGAACAATTCAAAAGTTGAATTTAAATACGAATGTAAGAATAAAATAAGAAATTGAAAATAAAAAGGTTGGATGGCGATCAAGGAGGTCACACCGCCTCACATCTTTCTAATTTGTGAGTTAATTCCTTTTTTTTCCATCCTCTAAGGTTAAATCAACTATTGCTCCGATTAGAAATGTCAAAAGTTTTCGATCGGCCAGTTGTGAATCGCAATATTGCGCCTCGACTCGGAAAGGACGCAGTTTCCGATCGGGAGAGGCAAGTTTCAGTCTTTTAATATAATGGCGGTTACATCTCAAACTCTGCATACTTACAAGATTTAACTTTAAATTAATAATTATTACAATTCGTATAGCACAGACACCGTACTAGGACACCTAACTAAAGTTCTAGCCAAAACGTAATATGGTGCATTGCAGAATTCAGACGTTATTGCAGGCTTCCTGGCGCGATGGCAACCTACTTGATAGCGTATATTTGTTTTTTCAAAGAAAACAATCAAAATCGTACCAGCCACATATCACACAACAAAAGTGATTATAACACGTGATATTATCGATGGTGGCGTTTCTTGTTATCATTAAGTCTTATTTTATAACGTATATTTAGATGGACGTAAAATTTGAATTCAAGTACCAGGATCTCGGCTCCGACTACCTATTTACAGCAAAATTTTATCGAAAAAATTAATTGACTGTCTGGGAAACCCAAGAGCCGGCAGCTACCTTGCCCAACGCATTAGTATAGCAATACAAAGGGGGAACGCTGCCAGCATCTTGGGCACCTTGCCACGGAGACCCAATTTTATTAATATAATTAACCGACTTCAAAAAAGGATGAGGTTCTCAATTCGACTGTATGTTTTTTTTGTATATATGTTACGCGATAACTCCGGTATTTGTGAACCGATTTTCATGATTCTTTTTTGTTGGAAAGAGGGTACCTCTTTGGAAAGAGGGTCTAAGAGGCCACTCTTAGAGGTGGATTATTTTCTTCAAAATACAACAGCCATGTTCACGCATGAAAATGTATTTTTATAAATAGCGCCTAAATTTTATTATAAGGAGCTATTATTTTAATGGTTGATTTTGCTATTCTCTAATTCAAGGCGTTTTTCTCTCAATATACTTTGAGTAGTGAGAACCGATTTTTATTATCTCCAGTGTCAAGTCCTGTATAGTGGCGAACTTAGGGGATACTTCAATAAAACTTAGCAAATAGACGTAATTCCACGTACTTTTGAGGTCGGTTTTTTTCATATAGGTTTTTTTAGTGGTCTGTACTGAGATTATTTATTTTTTTAAATTTTACCGTACCTTTAAATTATCTTAACAAAATAGCACGTCATAGATTTCAACATAACACGAGCTACATAAAACAAATTATATATTATTTGAAAGCGCAATTCACATTTCGGACTCGCAAATTTTTTACTCGCCTCCATTTGAAATTATATGTCCATCTAAACATACGTTATAAAATAATTATAAGTTTATTTTCATTCGTAAATCTTGGAAATAAGTTGGAGAAAAAAGATATGAATTTTTTAAAATATGTAAAACGACAATAATTTGTTTGTGAATGCAACACGACACTGGAAATGAAACTATTTTTCTGGATTTAAATCGAAATGTAAAACTGGACGTCGGGTCCGCGCTAAAAAGTGTCCGAACTTATAGGGCGTTAAAATCGTATACAGAGCGTCATTCACGCTTTAGTCTTCGTTTGTTCGACTGACAGCGAAGCAAGCAAAATTAGACAGTACTGCGATGACATTACAATTTAAATTCAACGTTTTAGCTTTTTCATATTCCTTTACGTGTCACTACGCTTAAATAGGTTGACTTGGGACATTTTTTTCGTGGTTTTTGTATTAGACCCGTCGTCCATTTATTTGTAAGTCAATGGTAAAAGTAATTATAATGTAATGGATTTCCAAATGTCATGTAATTTCTAAAATTAAAATCGCAAAGGACTGCGCCACTACGCCCGTCTCCCTGAAATGACAACTTATGTTGACATGTGCCAGTAATTTCACCAGCAGCCTTCAAAACCGGAACGCAATAATGCAGACATTACTGTTCAACGGCAGAAATAGGTAATGTGGCAGTACTTCCCTGGACGAACTCTTTCACAGGGAGCTCTACTGCTGCTTATGAGAATACACTTCCAAGACGTTAACATTCTTGCACTAGCAGTACATTTATAATAATTTCAGTACAGAGTACTAAAAAAACCGACCTCAAAAGTACGTGAAATTACGTCTATTTGCTAAGTTTTATTGAAATATCCCCTAGTTCACCACTATACTGGACTTGACACTGGAGATAATAAAAATAGGTTCTCACTACGACACTACTCAAAGTATATTGAGAGAAAAACGCCTTGAATGGAAGAAATAGCAAAATCAACCATTAAAGTAATTGCTCCTAAATTAAAGTTAGGCGCTTATTATAAAAGTGTATCTTCATGCGTGAACAGCCACCCTTCGAGGTGGATGATTTCCTTCAAAATGAAATGGGACCACTATGGAAGTACCCCCTTTACAACAAAAAAAGAATCATGAAAATCGGTTCACAAATACCGGAGTTATCGCGTAACATATATACAAAAAAAAAGAACATACATACAGTTGAATTGAGAACCTCCTCCTTTTTTGAAGTCGGTTAAAAATGTAATTTATGTTAAGAATAGCAATTTTCTTTAAAAAAATTGTGACAGACATAATATTATTACGAGGAATAGAAACAAACTAGCTGTTCTTGACCGTTTGTCTTCACAAAGTCACTAATTCATCGGGCCAATGTATATATACGATTCTATAGTATGTTTCTGTTTGATATTCAAAATTTGCCATTTACAGAGTGTAAAGCTATCATGAAACAAAAACTTTATACTAAATGTACTGGGTTGACAAAAGTCGATCTAAGATCTTTGAAGCAAATACTTATTGTAAATGATAAACATTTTCAAATGTATATTTACAAAGAGCAACCCCTATAGTTTCTTGCTCATTCTTCTCAGGGGAATCTGCCTACGAATGAGCAGTAGAGTTTAACCAGTAAGATGATTTCAAGTGTAATTTGCTTACATAAGAAATAAAGATTATTTAAATTTAAGTTTACCCCGGGAAAGTAGCTGGTACTCTAGTCACTAGAGGTCTCCTGGGACGCGCAGTCCCAGGTGTTCTTCTCACGCACTCTATTAGAGCCTTTTGCGATTCTCGATCGCTCTGGCGGCGGCAGCATAGCGCACTATAACTTGAAACTTCCTTGGAAAGTGATAATGATGAAAACCGCCTAGATATGAAAGTAAACGTCTAAACTTCAATAGGGCTTTTAGTTACATAGCATCGATATATAATAGGCCTAGATGTTTGTTCAATTGCTCTGGGCCAATAATTCTTGTATATTCTTCTCTTTTTTGACGTTCTGCCGTGGTTCATGGCCCCGTTTCTTCTAATTTCAACAATATTTGTAATATAGGCCCATTAGGTATATTGAATTGGGCAGAACGTAAAGTTGTTCATGTGAAATTTAAAAAAATGCAACTTTGATGACTTCCTGCTCCAATTGGTACAAGGAAATTCCGCTAGATGGCGTTGGCTGCGTATACAAAGTAAAGTAAACGTAAGAAAACTTTGTCAAATATCTCGAAAATTGTTATTGTTATGATTTATTTAACACAGTGTAAAGTTTTTATTATTAATTCGTTAAGTATATCAATTTTTATTTGAAAAAGTCTATGACGTAAAACCTTGCTAAGAACCGCTGCGCTGCCGCGTAACTCGCTCTCCAAGTAGTATGTGAAAATTCCCATAGATGGCGCTAAATGTGGTATAACGTTTTGCACTTTCGTATCAACAATCTCTGTACACAAAAAGGACATTATTCATTTATTAAGATATCAAAAGCAAAAACTAAATTTTACACATAAAAACTTAACTATTTTAGAGTTTATTGACTTCTAAAGTTTTCGTGTTTGTTTATACATAGGAAATTATACTACATTTTCGGATTTAAATAGCGAATATTTGTTTTTTCAAACAAACCAACGGTCAAAAGGTCACGGGTCACTTTGAATTTCAGAGTTCCTAATCCGGAATTAGACCACCCTTTAAGTAATTTAACGTCCTTAGTAAAGGTCAAGTGTTTATAAAACAATAATTTGCTTGTAAATAACTGATAGCAAATTTTATAACATTATATAACATGTGGTTTATGATTGCATAGATTAAAAAATGTGGTATTGTGGAACGGTCGGGTAATGTTTTTAATTTGTGCCTACGAGTTGTGTCACAAATAACTAAAATAGACTTGCAAAATTTGTTCCTTTTATCAGCAAATTTTTCAGAACAGCATTTCAGTTACCACTTTAAATGTGAAGTAGATCCCGTCAGTTTCGTTCTAATAGAGTCACTATACATCCTATATTAAAAGCTTCTGCTTAGTTTAAATTCCAGTCTTTTGCAAACATGATTTAAACATAATTTTTGTCTATTTGAGCTTGGTTCATGTTCAGTTGTCACTTACCGTACCGAATTAGGTTTAACTCACACACATACACACACATACTCACTCGCACTCACTCACACTCGCTCACGCACACACACTCGCATACACAAACACAAATATGTTATGCTAAGATTTGTTTTGTAATATTATCGTATTTTTTTAAATAATGTTACGTTCTTTATACACCTGGACGGAGTGCGCCTGGTGATCTGGAACACAGGTCTACAACCCAGTACAGGCTCCAGCTCTAACTAAGGAACTAGTTATTTACATGAAATGTAACTACTATACACCTTTCTGAGAGAAATAAAGCATTTTGCGTTGCTACTGTGTTTTAGTAGTTATTTTTGTGGAGAGAAATAAATACAAATACTCTTCGAACTCCATCAATGTCGAATATGTGTTTGACAGCTGAAGTGATAGTGAAAAACTTTATAAAATCTTAGATACTCCCGCTGAGTCACCGAATAAATTTTCTGTTTACACTCCCTTCATAATGTTTATGAAAATGACATGAAACGGTCTCTGGCTGAATTGATACAATTAGTCTCACAAACCATTCCTTAAGAAAAAAGAACTTTAAAAAAATATTTGGTTGGAATCCGGCCGGATCGAAGGAATTTTTTCTGACTGTTCGATGTATGTATTAATAGTTATAACAAACTAGTGGAATAAATTCACAAAAAATAATTGAATATCAATTCAACAAAAATTTAAAATACGGTGAATAGCGACATCTCTCGCCAGGGCTGGTAACTGTAAAGATATCTATCTACCTGGGTGACAAAACTTTCATAGATTTCTCATAGATAGCGCTACAACTAAAGAGTCGTTGAAAAGACCGCAAACAAAGACGCGACGCGAGCACATGGAAGGGTTCGTGGGGTCCGCTGGTTCGTTCCGTGGCTTAGTTGGTATAGCGTCTGCCACGATAAGCTAGAAGACGTCGCTTCGAATCCGGCCGGATCAAAGGATTTTTTTCTGAGTGTTCGATCTTTTATTTTTATTTAAATTATGTTAAGTTTTATACATTTATCTAACCGAATATCTTGTTTGTTGTGAAACGTTTAAGTATTTCAAAGGTAATTAATATAATAATAATAATAATAATAACGCACACACTCAACATAGTAATTAGTAATTAATATGTATGTCTATTTAAAAAAGTATTGTCTATTGACGCACGTCAAGCTTGACACTTAAGACTTAAATCCAAGTCCAAAGTACAAAGTGTCATGCTTGACGTACTCTTGGCTTACTAATCTGTGTAATGTGGAATATTCCATTCATAGAAAGCCAAAATTTAGGTCTCGACCCGCCTGAATGGGTTCAAATCTCGTGGACCCCCATTAACATTACATGGACCCCTTGTGGTGGAAGAAGAATCAATATAAACCACTTTGGGAACATCACTTCTACATATTGTATAGTAGGTTAAAATAACATTAAATACTCTTTGTAAGTCAACACATCTTATCAAGTGGTAGTAATCGCTATTATTTATGAACGCAGTCAGTAGTGACTTTGCCACCGAGTGGTGAGAACGTTTGTATCGCAAGATTTGAAAATGGAATTCAAACCCACTGGTATGTAGGTAGAATTAGAAAAAGTGTTTTGCTATTTAAAGCGACATATCTGTTTTTTGAATTAGTTTTTTGAATATTCTATATTTCTTTGTTTACGTAGTTTTGTTGTTAAAGATTTCATTGTACGTATTTCAATTTACTTGACAGACTGCTATGAACAATTATATGGGAATTTTAACTGTTTTGTCGTATCTAAATCTCGTGATTTGTTTTTTTTTCAAACAAACTTACACTGATTATATACATAGCTAAAAATATCATTATACAATTGCAATATTCTAAAACTAGGTTATGGTCTTTTATGATACCTCAAAAATTATTTTGTGTAATAGTCATGCAAACTTTATTCATATTCTGAACTATAGTTAGAAAAGTTATTAATACCTTATTATTTAATTTACCAAAAAACATTCCAATTTACGCTACATACGTTTTGAAAAATATTTTATTTTAACAATTTTTTTTTTCTTAAATTAAAAATAAATATTTTTTTATTTGGTACTGCAGTCTTATGTCTACTTGATAATTTTCATCAGAGTTAATACTGGATCCGGAAATGGAAATGGTAGTGTTGGCTGCGCCGTTGTGTATCATTTCAGCTCCCTCTATAATTATTTATTACATTTATTAATTAATAACATTTATTTTAATTTTTTTTCTCAATGATATTCTGGCAACACTATCCTTCCTCTCACCCCCTCCCTGCTTCCGCAAAACTGTCGTCCGAGTATAAAAACTTGAGTGACCAGTGACAGCGAGTGACACTCAAAATAAATTATAAAAAGCTAATTCAATAATATTAAAATCCGTGTAAATTTATATTCGCAACCAAAAAAGTGTATTGAGATATTTGAACCTCTCCAAGTGTAAACAATGTTATGTATAATAAACAATTTGTTTTTATTACAGTTACTACACTTGCCAAGTCCGTATCGTAGCGTATACAGTCTATTTACATAATGAGGAGGTTTTCAATTCGACTGTACATTTTTTAAGCTACTGCTCGTTCACTGCCCTGACTTCTCTGAGAAGAACGAGCAAGAAACTCTAGCGATTGATATTTCAAATAAATTTTGTGTAGAATCTGACTCAAGTCGTCTTTCAATCAATTATCTAACGCGTAGTCTTAAATTTTGTAATATGACTTTTCAATTAAAATACTTTTAATGTAGGTTGTAAGCTTATTTTCGTTCCACACATGAGTTATTTTTTAACAATAAAAGGAGGAGATTCTCAATCCGACTGTATGTTTTGATGATTCTTTTTTGTTGGAAAGAGGGTACGGTTGGAGGGAGGGGATCAATATTGAAATCCCATTTAAATTTGAAAAAAATATTCCACCTATAAGGGTGGCAAACAAGTATTTCAATAAAACTTGACAGATAGATTAATTCCACGAATTTTTGAGGTCGGTTTTTTATTTAGGGATTTAATTCTCAGGGAGGTCAGCAAAGTGAACGAGCAGTAGCTTAAAAAATGACGTTTTCAAGCATTGACTTACAATTATATGGACGTCGCGTCCGCGCTAAAAAGTGTCCGAACTTATAGGGCGTTAAAATCGTATACTGAGCGTCATTCACGCTTTAGTCTTCGTTTGTTCGACTGACAGCGAAGCAAGCAAAGTTAGACAGTACTGCGATGACATTACAGTATAAATTCAACGTTTTAGCTTATTCATATTCCTTTACATGTCACTACGTTTAAATAGGTTGACTTGGGACATTTTTTTCGTGGTTTTTGTATTAGACCCGTCGTCCATTTATTTGTAAGTCAATGTTTTCAAGTGTAAAAACTTTGCCTATGGAATAAATGATTCTATCACTTTGCCTTTGACTTTGCTTAGCGATAATGCCAGCCCCCATCGTTACAAACCACCTTTGATTTACAGTAACTACTTCGTGAATCGATTTTAAAATGTACCGACTAAACTTTGACATTATTTTAATATTATTTTTAAAATTCTATATACAACCTCGAACGCATTTAAATGTGCAAAAAAATTCAGGATGTACACTGATTACTATTGGTGTAAAAACACGATGCCTAAAAATTTTCACGATAGAAAAAAAATACAAACTTACCTCGAAATAATTATTAATACAAAGATCGAACACTCAGAAAAAAATTCTTCGATCCGGCCGGATTCAACCTGGCGTCTTCTAGCAAACCGTGGCAGACGCTATGCCAACTAAGCCTCGGAACGAACCTGCAGAATTTGCGAATTTTTCTATGTGCTTCTTGCTGATCGTTTATTTTTGTTTTCAACGACTTTTTTTTCCGTAGCACCATCTGTGAGAAACCTATTTATATTTGAAGGCGCCAAACTAAACTAAACAAACCAAACTAAATTTTACGGAATATAGAAAAACAATCTTCCAACAAACTTTTGTTAAGTGGGACGTGTATGAGTTAAAGTCTAGTATTATTATTTCATTTTATTAAGTTTTTAAGTTTTAATTATTAGTACAAAGATCGAACACTCAGAAAAAAATCCTTCGGCGCGGCCGGATTCGAACCGACGTCTTCTAGCATACCGTGCCAGACGCTATACCAACTTAGCCACGGAACGAACCAGCGGATATATATATGTGTGTGTGTATATATGTATATGGCTAAGTTGGTATAGCGTCTGGCACGGTATGCTAGAACACGTCGGTTCTAATCCGGCCGGATCGAAAAAATTTTTTCTAAGTGTTCGATCTTTGTATTAATAATTATATCAAACTAGTGGAGTAATTTCACAAAAAAATTGAATATCAATTCAATAAAAAAATTTAAGTTTTTTTTAGTAAGTACCTAGTTATAACTTTTATGGAAGAAGAAATAAACGATTACTGTTATTATTATAATCTATTATATTTCCGGTTTGAACTTCTATGTTGTATTAACCTGTATGTAAATAGTTTATCTTTCTTTAAGTTCAAAAGGTTTAACTCTAACGGAATAATCTTCAAACACATTATGGCCACAATTATTATTACCAATAGCATTTCAATGAATGCCATTTTGCGTAAATATCGCAGACGTTCATATAGATAGTAATTAATACTTGGTACTTGGTGTAACGGGCTGGTATTTTTATATGAATATATTCATATGGTGAAATCGATCCACTAGTTCGTTATAATGATTAAAGAAAAATAGATAGGTATATATAAAGAATTTTCAAATTCGGTTTACAATTGACGGAGAGATCAGTGAATACATTGCTTACAGAATTTGAGCATTTCTTTCGACTTCCATAGGATCCCCCCATTAGATTCTGATTTGGTGATAATGGGAGCACCTCAAGAGTGCACCCTTCTAAACAAAAAAGAATTTTCAAAATCGGTCCACAATAGATGGAGAAATCGGGCATACATAATACATACATACAGTCAAACGTATAACCTCATCCTTTTTAAGTCGGTTAAAAATAGAATGTTCATGATTTATGGAAGAAATGAAATCTTTTAGGCCAGTATGAAAATTTATGCAAAGATCCCTTCCAACGCTCTATTGTAATAGTAGCAGAAGAGCTCCGAATGTAATAAATACTGCCACCTTACCTATATCTGCCGCCAAGCAGTAAAGTCAGCATTACTGTGTCCCAGTTTTGAAGGGTAAGGGTGCTGGTGATATTACAGGCACATGGGACATGTAAACTTATGTCTCAAGGTGACAGGCTCCGCCTCCGATTTTTGCGTTTTATAGCTCTGAGTAGCACTGTAACTATTATCGACAGGCGTGTCGTTTACCACCAGGCCTTGTTCTTCTTGCACTTGGCATTATAAATTCGCGCCATTTCCGACGGATTCGCCAGCCGCTGCAGACTCCGAGCGCATTCTCCGGAATATAAATTGAAACTAACAATTAACCATCTCAGTTAACGAATCATAATAGATTAATGCCGGTAGCTATTTCTTTTCTAGCACGCACATCTTCACTCCTATAAATTCTTTTCCCATCAGAACACCAGCATGTTCGCTACAACCCCCTCAAGGACGAATGGATTCTGGTCTCCCCGCATCGCTGCCTTCGGCCTTGGAGCGGGCAGACCGAGCCGTCAGAGGAAAACCAGCCGCCAGACCCTAAGAACCCGTTAAAAGCTGGAGCACTTAGAGCTAATGGACAGGTAAACATTTAAATATCAGGTTGGCCAAACAATCAGTATGTATGGAAATATAATTGAAGTCTGTGGTCCATGGACATCAAAGCGGTCCGTGTAATGAACGCCAGGGGTTACTTGGCGAACCTACCTTTTTTTACGGTGGGGAAGTCTTTATAGATACCCCTGAGCCCAGGGAGACTCAAGGGTTATGTGGGGACTCTCCCTCCAGACTGGAGGGCCTACCCCACTAAAACCCCCTGGTTTACCTCCCGCCGGTTGAGTCGGCGCCGTGGGGCCGGTGCACATTCACCACGACGCCGCCCGGCCGTCCCAGCTTACGCCAGGACTCCCGCGCCAACGGAGGGGCAGGTCAGTTGTCCTCCGACCTGCCCCCCAGACGAGTGAGGCCGTGCAATGCAGCCTCCGGAGTCCCTGTCCAGAGCCCACTGGCCACACTAGTGGATCAGGCGAACAGCGAACTGCCTTCGCCTTCTCCTCGTACGTCTATGCCGAAGTGGGTGTGCGTCCGCACACCGCAGCCTCCTTTTGCGACATAACCTCTCCGCAAAAGGAGGCTACCGCCTCCCAGGACTCCTCGCTACCGAGCATGACGGCAACCACGCCCGACAGCGAGAGGTCCTGTCCTATTGTCCCCGTCAGAGTACGGCGCTGCTTATCCCACCGGCTGCACACCTCTAGTGTGTGCTGCGCGATGTCATCCGCAGCGCCGCACTCGTGACACGACGGGGACGGTTCCCTCCTCGCCACCTTGTGCAGGTCGTAACCGAAGCAGCCGTGCCCGGTCAGCACCTGCACACGGTGGTACGACAGTGGCCCATTGGATGCTCACCCACTCTACGAGGACAGGACGGATCGCCCCTATGGTACGGGCTCCATAGGGCGGAGCGGGGCGCTCGCCTCGGTCCCTCATTCCCCGCCGGTAGGCGTGGACCTCCGCCAGGACCTCGGCGTCAAGGTCCCACAGCGGAGTACCAGCGCGGACGCATGCGGCAGCGCAGGCCACCGTCATGTACGCCCTGCACATTCGCAGGGGGACCACCCTCTGAGGCCACCCTCAGCAGCGATTTCGTCGTCGCTGATAAGGCCCCACTCGAAAAGGGAGCCCCGTATAAGGTCATACTCCGGGTCACCCCGGCGTGTAGCCTTCTGCATAGAGCTCCCGGCCTCCCGAGGTTGGACAGGAGCCGACCCTACGCCGATGCGGCGCCCACTATTCGGGGAGCAAGTTGCCGGAAATGCTCCCCGAAGTTCCATCGCCCGTCCAGGATAAGACCCAGGTATTTCATCTGGGACCTGACCGGGACCGATACTGACGCGATGGAGATGTAGGCACCAGCCGGCACCGCCCAATCTCTGCCCCTCCCGCCGAAGACGGCCACATCCGTCTTCGGCACGGCGATTTCCAGCCCCAGCAGTTGTATTCGGCGGACCACCATGTCCGCCGCTACTGAGGCTCTTCGGGCCGCATCCTGGAAGGTGGTCCACAGACGGCCACCAGTGTATCGGCGTACGCGATGACCGCCGTCCGGGGCAGCAACGCGCCCCTCAGCACCCAATCGTACCTCAGGTTCTACTGTAGTGGTCCTAACACGGACCCCTGGGATACTCCGCATCTCATTGGGCGCTCGGCGCGCCTCCCTTCCTTCGTCTGGTAGAGCACCACCCTGGCCTCCAGGTAGTGATCCACCAGACGGCTGAGGTACCTGGGAATCTCGTGGTACCTCAGCGCCTCCCTGATAACGGCGAAGGGGAGAGTGCCGAAGGCGTTGGCTATTTCCAGAGACACAGCCACTACACCCTCCCTCACGCCGTTAGCCTCCTCCACGATGTGTCGCAGCGACTCCAGGGCGTCCAAGGTGGAGAGTCCAGCCCTAAACCCGTACAGCTGCTGCGACACGTCGGGGCCTGTCCCCCTCAGGTGTTCGTTGAACCTGGAGGTGATAGTTCGCCACCTCGTCCAGTAGGACGAGGGGTCTGAACCCCGAGGGGGAGTTCGCAAGTCGGCCCGGCTTGGGTATTAGGACGAGCCTTCACTCCGTCCAGCATCTTGGGAACAACCCCGTCCTCAAGCAGTCGTCCATGATTTGCTTGAGGCGGGTCCCGAGATGCTTCAGGGCGATGCGGAGGACTCGTCCCGGCACCCCGTCCGAGCCAGGGGCCTATCGCGATCTTCAGGGTCTGTTTCGCGCCCAGAAGGGCGCTGTGGAGCCTTCTCTCCTCACTCCGGGTGTGATGCCTGCGGCGGCATCGGCCATAGGCCCGCCGGGCCATGGTACTGGCTGTGCGAAGATCCCCAATCTCTGCAGTCCACCAGTACACACTCTTTTTTCCCGGGGCCCATCTTGCCCTGGGCATGGCCCTCTCCCTCCATCCTCCCCCCTCCTCATGCCTGGACCATGGTTGCTTGCTCTGCAAGCTCATAGTCCGGGCGGGTGAGTGCCCATTTGGGAAAGTCCCCCCCGGGGGCCGTGTTGGAGGCCGCCGTGGACGGCGTATGGGAGACCCTCATCCGTATGTATTTATGATCGGAGAGGGTCTCCTCGTCTGCCAGGACCTGCCAACCAGATACTCGCGTCGCTAGTGAGGGGATCGCAAAAGTGACGTCCATGATTGACCCCCCCATTTCGCCGAACGCACGTGTTGGCATGGCCCCGGTTGAGGATGACTAACTCTAAGGCCGCCCAGTTCTCCAACTCTGGCCCCCTGGCATTGCTGACCGGGGAACCCCACGCAGCGCTCTTGGCCTTGAGGTCCCCCATCACCAACACTGGCGCCGGAGCTGCCCTCCTCACCGCCCTCTCTAGGGTCTCCAGGAACATTGGGCCAGTGAGCGATTTGGAGAGAAGTACCCCCCAATTAGGGTGACTTCTCCCCATCTTCACCACTAAATGGGGCATGCTGGCATCACTCGTCCATACTCTGTCCCTCAACAGAGGGGGGGTCCTGGGGTCCCCGCCGGCTTGCCCTTTGTAGGGGGGAGCGCAAGATCAGTTTAGAAGAAGAAGACGATCGAGTGCTGAGCATCCCCCCTCCCATTGTGGGTCAATCTGATGGCTCCTACATGAGACAGGGAGCATTGGCCCTTCGCGGCCACCACCGTCCGGATCTTCTCTGGGGTCACCGACTCGTCTAAGCCGGTGACCCTCAGATCGGCGGTTTTGGTTGACCGCGTTACTGCCGCCAGCCCCTCGATCACCTCCTCCAGCTTGGCCGCCAGGGAGTCGGCGTGGCAGCAGCATTCGGCGGGGAGGCCTTTTTCTTGGCCGCCGCAGAAGGGGCGGCAGCAGCCTTCGGCAAGGGGGCCTTCTTCTTGGCCGTCATCTTGGGCCGCGGGTCAGCGGGCGCGCTTAGCCGGGGAGGGGCCCGATGTTGGCTCGAGGGCGGCTGCGGTGAGAGGCACCCTGGGGGCGGCTGCAGCAGCGGCGGCGGCGGTCACTGCTTCGTCGGCGGGCGATCCTCTTCTGCCGCCCATCAATGGCCTCCCTCACCCCTGCGTGCATCTCCGCGAAACTGCTCGGAGGTGGGGCCACCTGCGCCTTGGTTTTGGCCATGGCGGAGGAGTAGGCCCCCTTCAGGGCCTTCACCTCTGACTCTAGGGCAGCGAGCTGCCCCCTCATCCTCAGTCGCGGCTCCCTTCACCTTTCTGATGGCCTCTTTTATGGCTTTGATCGCCGTCCCCTATCACCGGACTTGGCGGTCTCCGCTAATATTGCCGCGAGGCCGTCTCGCGCCTTGGCCAGGGCCTCTCTCACGAGACCCCCTGTGTCCTCGAGTTCAGTCTCCCCAGCCTAGCCAGGAGAGCGCTCCTCGTCGCCCGCCCCCGCGCTCACGTCCAGATTCCCCGCACTTAGTGAGCGTGGAATGGGGAACGTGGGTCTATATGTCCCGCCAGGACCATCCGCGTCGGGCACACGAGGGCGAGGTCTCGTGTTAGCGTGACCCACACCGACAGCTCGGCCTCTCCGAGCTGTGTTGATTTTTGGAGCCCTATTGGGCTCTGGTGTCAGATCCTCACCCTCACGGGCACGTTTGGAGGGGACTGATGTCCTTTTGTTTATGGATTTCGTGATATCCGAGCGGAAAATCTCCTCGTCGGAGCTATCCACGTCTAACGGGGCCACTTCATTCGCCGGGCGAGGAGACTTTGGTCGGCGAATGAGGCGTCCATGCTTGTCCTGCGTTTGGTGGGGCCTTTCTTTTACACTGTTACTCGTGGATTGGTTCGTCGGTTGAGGGCTGAGGCCCTCGGAAGCATTATCACCGTCCGTCTCGGACACGCCATCAGGTGTGAAACGATTTTTATTTAGGCAATCCATATGATTCCCACGAGTATGGGGGAAATATTCAGTCCACACAGGCAGAGACCTCTGTACCGGGGTAATACAAATACATCCTTTATCCCAGGGATGGCCAATAACGGCTAGGCGATATGCCCCGCCTACCAACCCGCCGAAGCAGGCGTGACCTCTCCGCGCGAGGCCCCATGAAGGGGCGCCTCAACGACATCTCCTTTGGGCGTTTTTTTATTGTGATTGACTCCACTCGGGCCGACCAGCTAAGGCAAGCCACCTGGTCCCAATCGGTCGGTTGACTCTGTCGGGACAACAAGTCGCTCGACGGTGGCCGTAGCCTGTCCAGACAGCCGTAGCACAGAAGCTCACTTCCTCATCAAGCGAGCGCAGAACTGCTCTCGGCACCTCAAGCTTAGAAAATCTAAGAAAAAACATACAATCCAATTGACAACTGAAAGCCTTACTTGAGTGGTCGGCAGTGGCAAGGCGTCCATACAACTCGATTTCCACCTAAAATAAATTCCTTCCTAAAATTTTCCACGTATCAAATGTTATAAATATTTTAAAATAATTTACTACATTTTGTGCTCAATTTTACGTGTTGAATAATTAACCAGTGAAATAAAGCGCCACTTCTTAAGGCAAGTGTTTCCGGCTTTACTAAAGTCAATTGTCGCACCTCTCCACTGGTGGTAAGGTACACTTTTAAAACCATTGAAGAAGACATAAACATCAAAACTATAAGAGGATGATTTGTATTAAAGTTTAGAAGCAGTAGATGTCCTTGAGAAAGAGTTCGTCCAGGGAAGTACCGCCATCTTGAGACTTGTCAAGTTATCGTCTAAGTGTGACGGGTGCGGTGAAGTGCCTATAAAATCTTTACTGCTGCTATGGACAGGCGTGTCGCTTACCACCAGGCGCACGACTTGTTCCTCTCGTTGCTTAGTATCGTCGAAGAAAGCTAAATTTATTATTTCAGCGCAACCCAATCTACACATCGACATACGTGTTCCCGAATGACTTTCCCGCTCTGTTGGAGAAAGTCCCCGAGCCGCCTGTGTCGGAGCATCCTTTGTTCCAAGCCGCTGCAGCAAAGGGGACTTGCAGGTGATATAGTCTATGTATACTAATAAAATTCTTGTTTGAACAAGTAAAATATAAAAACAATGTACCATATAACCTACCTAATGACACCAGGCGCTTACAAGGAAAAAGGAGAGCACGCACTGGAGAGAGGCGAAAATGAGATTAATTTATTGTCTTGTAAACTTTACATTATCATATACAATCATCGAGTATATAACCAGAAATAGAGACGAAATGTCATTTAATTTGTTTGAAAACTATTCTGCCAGATCATTACGGCGACAACTGCGCTCCGATTGGCCAGCCCGAGTTCGAAACAATTGACGGGTGTCGTCAATTGTTTCACTTCAAATCGGCCAGTTAACTTGAGCTTTGCTGTAATGGACGAAAATTGCAAAATTACCTAATATTTAATTGCCGATCAAATTTAATTCCATTTGTTTTGTAATTATTTTTTTTTTTTGCTGTTCTCCCCCTCACCACCGAATAGAACAGCACGGCATTGTTAGAGATGTTACATGTGTACAATAAATACAGAACATTTTTGGCAATATACGGAGACGTATATTCCCAAAAATGTTCTGTATTTATTATGTAGACACGCAGGTCAGTTGTTGGCGCTGTCTATATTTCATGATGTATCACTGATGAGTTACCAGGAATGTAATGCAAAATTTTCTGGTCATATACTTGATGTACACAATATATTGTGTTTCAAGACTCGATACAAATAGTACTAAATGCTACATTTCAAAAAATTTGAATATCCAGTACAAAGGAATGAAACTATTTTTCCGGATTTAAATCGCGTATATTTGTTCGATATCCAGTACAAGTTTTGTACTATGTAATTTTAACATAGCTAACATGTCGAGTTCTTAGGTTTTCGCGATTGTTACACATAGGAAATGAAACTATTTTTCCGGATTTAAATCGTATATTTGTTTTTTCAAACAAACCGTCGTATAGTTACAATAGTTAATTAATAACTATTGTAGCTATAGTGAAAAAATAGGGTGGTTTGCAGTAATATTAGACATAACTGGTTGAAGACTGTACCACCTCAGTCAACCGTGACCATGGGACCTGTAAAGGGCCCGAAACGTCGGTTTGTTTGAAAAAACAAATATACGCGATTTAAATCCGGAAAAATAGTTTCATTTCCTATAGATAACATAGTTACTTGAAATAATGTAGGAACATATAACATAATATATAATAATTATTATGTCAAAATAATGATTGTATGCGTTAAGTTTATGTAATTTATCCATTTCTGTAAAATATTATTTATACTTGCCTAATAATCTCTGACAAATTATAACATATATTACAAGATCATGTCCCTTTATTCTTCAGTGGAATAATACGCATTATCCAACAAAAGGTCTTTCAGTCGACGATCAAATTTAATGTTTCATCATTAGACTCGTTTTTTAAGTCAACGGTTAGGTGGTCGCGGTACGGTCCTCAGTCGTCCTGTGGAGCGATTGACGATGCCCGCCGTGTGCAGGCGTGCGGAACCGAATGCTCTTAGATGAAAGACTTGTACGAGAGCTTACCCGTCTGCGAGTGGCGGAGCCTTGACAGTACTTTCTGTAGGGCTAGCAAGCGCGAGGTACTGCTGTGCTCGCATAGAGTATCTTGCAAGTTATGTCGCTCTGTTCGTTGTCGTGCTGTCCTTCCTGGATGAACTCGTTTACAAAGATCTCTACAGCTATTATTATTATTCATAAATAGTTTATGTTCCGCAAAGTAAAATAAGTAATACTCGACCAAATTAGAATAATAAGAATAAGAATACATTTATTACATAACTGTAGGTAATTACATAAGGTCTTAAAATATTACATAGGTTTGTGCTCTATAGTTTACCAGATAAGGTGTAACATATTATTAAATGTCACGAATGAAAATTAATTTGCGTTGCAATATGAAAGAAAAAGAACAATTATTGATAAACATGTCACATCGCTAGTCACCAAATTTGTCATTGTCGTCAAAAAACTCTTCTACACTATAATAAACTTTTAAATATTACGTATGTACTCGAATTTTTTAAATTCATTCGGGATGCTGTTGTATATCCTGACCGACATCATGTAAAAGCTTCTGTGGTAGAATGTTAAGGTATGGCCATGTTCAGAAATGTTTAATATATAGGAAATGAAACTATTTTTCCGGATTTATATCGCGAATATTTGTTTTTTCAAACAAACCGACGTTTCGGGCCCTTTACAGGTCCCATGGTCACAGTTAACTGAGGTGGTACAGTCATAAACCAGTTAAGTCTAATATTAATGCAAACCATCCTATTTTAATTTTACAAAGAAACATTCCAATTTACGCTACATTACGTTTTACAAATTATTTTATTGAATTAACTTTTATTAAGTTAAATTTATTATTAATTAATAATGGAAATTATAATAAATAAAAACAGTCTGTCAGTCAGTACTGCAGTCTTGTCTGTTTGGGATTTTTCATCGGAGGAAATACTGGATCCCAAACTGATGGTACGGAGAAACCATCTTCCCTGTTAAAATTAGGATGATTTTTTTTATTTCAATGGCCTCTCGCAGTGTAGATAACGGACTTCTTTTGCAAGGACCTGGAGTTTGTCAAACTTCATTCAATGTGTAGGTTTATCCACGACAGATTTCAGACTTTTTCACGCGACGAATGTTTAATATATTTTCAGGGTGATGTGCTTCCATCCGGATTCAACGATGACAGTGCCTCTCATGTCGGTTGATGAGATACTGGCTGTAATTGAAGAGTAAGTTTTAAGTTTATCCTTTGTTCTTACTTATATCATGCACCGATAACTGAAGACGATTACTAGTTGCGACACAAGACAGCGTAGTCGGGTATTTAGTACCTGCGGGTACACCAGATGTCGCGACAAGTTCCACAGCGTCAGCTTACTTTCTCAAACGCGTATCTTAAAACACAAAGTTATTGTAATGCAAAAAATTTTGCAGGCTCATTTCATATCAGATTTCCTTAATATTCACATACTTGCTTTGAACTATTCTTAAAGTAAAGCGCCCTGGATAAGAAATTTAAAATAAATAGAAAGTTTTGCCAAAATAATCACCCTATAAGGTACGAGTTTGAGAAAATAATAGCTATTTTTGATTTTTGTAACTAATTTGTTTTACGTTAACGAGCTGCAATTTTTCACAGCTACTCTAATTTCTAGTGTTAACAAACAAGTCAACTAGAAAGCGCTTATTGGTTATTCTTTGTTTAGAATTAGCGCCATCTACCCATATTACGAAGCGTTAAAAATATAAATTAGTTTCTAATCCACAATGCAAATCTATGGACACGCATACTTGTCAAAGTTTAGTAACTAATTTTAACTCGTGACCAATCATTGACTTACAATTATATGGACGTCGGGTCCACGCTAAAAAGTGTCCGAATAGGGCGTTAAAATCGTATACAGAGCGTCATTCACGCTTTAGTCTTCGTTTGTTCGACTGACAGCGAAGCAAGTAAAATTAGACAGTACTGATGACATTACAATTTAAATTCAACGTTTTAGCTTTTTCACATTCCTTGACACTACGTTTAAATAGGTTGACTTGGGACATTTTTTTCGTGGTTTTTGTATTAGACCCGTCGTCCATTTATTTGTAAGTCAATGTGACCAATGCACACATTTACAATATCACAAGGAAAAAAACTGACTTCTTGTATTTCACTTAGAGAGGGATTAATTGATATCCACGACCATTTACATAATTTACACTACTTCCAGACTATGTATTTGATTTCGTTAAATTATAATATCAAGAGACGGGACGAACAAATCATGCACCTGATGGTAAGCTACACGCCTGTCCATAGCAGACCTGACAAGACCTGAGACATAAGTTTACAAGCCCCATGTGCCAAGCTCTACTGCTCCTAAAGTAATAATAAGTAAGAATGAAGTACTTGTTCGTCGTTTGTTCAAAATGGCAGTACTTGTAATCAATTCGCCCGCCATTTTTAATTTCGATGACAAACTATCAATTCCAAGACGTCATACAAAGCAGCGCAACTATGCATTCCTAATTAATACAACTCTCTCATAACTCGATCTCAATTGACAAACGAGTGAATTTACTTTGTTCGATCGGAATAAAAGTGAGTTTTTGTATCAAAATTGTATGTAAATGGTTTATGTAGCTTTGACGTATAGGTTTGACGTACGAACAAGACAATTAACGGTAGAATTCCGCGAGAATTCTCTAAAAGACACGTTATACATATTAAATTACGTTTAACTAGGGGCCTCACTTACACTATGAGAAGAAGAAGGCTCAAGGTCATACAAAGGACAATGGAAAGGGCTATGCACGGAGTTTCAAGCGAGTAAGAGAAACTAGAGTAACCGACATAGCCCAAAGAATTGCAAAACTTAATGGCAGTGGACAGGGCACATTGCTCGCAGAACAGATGGCTGATCGACGACGTACGTACTGGAAAATTGCAGCATGGGCAGACCACCCACAAGGTGGACTAATGACCTGGTGAGGGTTGCGGGAATCCGCTGGATGCGAGCGACTCAGGACAGGTCATTACGGCATTGTTTGGAAGAAATGATGACTTTTTTATGATATCAAGTGACGGGACGAACCAGTCGTGCGCGTGATGGTAACACGCCTGTCCATAACAGTTGCAGTGCCACTCAGAGCTTTAAATCGCAAAGATCTGAGGGGCACTGCTATTGCGCCCGTCACCCTCAGACATAAGTTGACAAGTCCCAAGTGCCTAT
>NW_020653723.1:160599-176251 GCF_003589595.1 Hyposmocoma kahamanoa | reverse complement strand
TAGTAAATTATAATTTACAAGAGTTATTTTTATTATAAAAAGACAATTGTCCTTAGTGAAGTTAGTTAAATAGCATTACCTTTACAGGGCATAAGTTGGAGCAGGTATGTAATAAATCTAAGACCTTTTCTGTACCACATAATGTTTTAAATGATATGACTACGACCTGGGAGCAGTACCATTGTGTTACGGGTTGAAAGGTTAGAAAAACCAGCGCAATTACGGCCACAGGAGCTTGATATCTGATGCCCCACGTACGTGAACGTATTTGCCAAATAAAGGATACTTATTTAGTATCACATAAGTTTAGAAGTGGCAATAATAACACTCTGTGAACCGTCTGCTCGCGTCCCATCTCCTAATATTTACCGTAAAAAAGATGGATAAGAAGGACTAAATATTTCTTTAAAAGATGTCTCGAATCGGGAAAGGGATTGTAATGCAAGCAGAACAAATCTAAAATCTATTTCGCCCAATCTCTTATTTCACCCTTTTTAGACTTATTTTGTCCTGTATTTAGGTCTGCAGGAAGAATTTCTTATAGAAATAAGCAGTACCGTTTGTTTGTGTTTTCCTTAAGTGTAATCTGTTCCTTTTCCTGTGCAATAAATAAAATAAAATAAACACGACTGTCTTCATCCTATCGTATCGAGGGCATACACTGTAACTTGCTATGGTGGTGAAATGTATTGCCAATCAGATTGAGGTACTTGCCGATTGCTATTGCCTTGGGTGTTTCAGATAGGAAAGAAATCGTATGTCGTGCGAAGAGGCTCCTCGTGCACCCCTTATACGTACCAAGTGGCGATTCTTTGAAGAGGCTTATGTTCTGTAATAAACCTCTATATGCTGAAAGAATTTGAGAGAATATGTACACACGCCAGCACATCAAGCTACACATTGACGTATCTTGTTCCGTTGCACTGGAGGCGATTTTCGAACAAAAATGTGCAGTCTGATATGCCGTTGTCCGTACATACATTGTACAGGTCAAAGCCAAAGAATCATTTATTCCGTATGTAAAATAAATTTACACTTGAAAACGTCACATTTAAGGTCGTTCACTGCGCTGACTTCCCTGAGAAGAACGAACAAGAAACTCTGGGGATTGCTCTTTTCAAATAAACTTAAATGCTATGGAATACTCTTTGAATCAAATTTGTGTGGATTCTGGAGCCATATCGTCTTTCCATACATCTTTATCTAACACGTAGTCTTCAATTTTGTAGTATGACTTTTCAATCAAAATATTTTTAATGTAGTTTTTAAACTTAAGAAATGATAATATTAATATATGCACCGGAATCTTATTGTAAAAACGTATACAGCTCCCCATACGTCCCCCCTAACCGCATCGTTTACCTTGGTTAAACGAAATCGTGGTACCATGTGTTTGGACTTAGCTCTAAGGTCAATATTATGGATATCTGCTTTCTTATTGAAATTAAATATATTTTTACGGGCATAGAAAATATTTGAGTAAATTAAACTTTTCTCTGAGAGAAATCGGAGAGCCTAGACGGTACACAAAACGAATCGCTCGTTTTTGCAATACAAAATTGCAGGAACAGGATCTTGCATATCGTCTCTCTTCTTTACAACATTCTACATAATCCTTTGTCTCCCAGGTATCTGAAAGAGCTTTCAGCTTTCTCAGGTCCCAAGGCCAGCCTTGTCGCTCTCTCGTTAGGTCCCAGTTATCTTTTCCTTCATTCAATTCCGGTTTTTATTCTCACCCCTTCACTATTCATGCGGTCAGACTTTGGAACCCACTTCCCATTACTGTTCATGATAGTAAATCCTTGGCTATGTTTAAAATGCGAGTCAAGGAATTTATCCTCTCTTCCATCCACTTTATACATTTTTATAATATGAAATATGTATTTGTCTAAGTGTTTGTAAGCTCTTGTAAGTTAATATTTTTGCAATTTTTGTTTTATTAGTTTATGTCATAATTTAATATTGTTATATAATTATTGTGTCCTGTATTTTGGTGTGCAAGAAGAAATTTCTTATAGAAATAAGCAGTACCTTCTGTTTGTGTTTTCCGTTTTACTAAATGTGATTTGTGTATTGTACAAACAAATTTGTACAATAAATAAATACACAAATATTTGTAACTTAAGATTACTTGCTGTGAAGAGAAATATCGCAATGTAACCAGCATGTTGAAGAATTACACATATAACTCTCCAAATACGTTTGAAGTTTATAAACCCGTAATGGGCCAAGATGGTGGAGTGCGGCTTAAAAATGCTGCTGCGGAAGGTATTCGGATTGATAATAACACTTATTTATTACAGAACTCAGATGGAATATTACACGAAGCACAGGAAGGCCATGTTAGTGGATTATTTAGAGCAAGAATTGGAAAAAAAGGTGAGGCAGACAACGATTGGTGAAAGTTTCATTCAGAGCTTTAAATGGGAAAGACCTTATGGGTACTGCCGCTGCACCCGTCACCCTGAGAAATAAGTTGACAAGTCCCATGTGCCTGTAATTTAATAAGCATCCTTACCCTTCAATACCGGAACGCAGTAATGCTCACAAATGCTTGGCGGCAAAAATAGGTGAGGTGGCAGCAGTACTTCCCTAGACGAACTCTTTCACTAGGAGTTCTATTGCTACTTATTAGGCTTACACTGAATGAGGAGGTCTCGGGTCTTTAAATCCCGATAGGACCAATTCGGTTGTTTCAGATTCACTGAGATAAGATGACAAGTCCCATGTGTTCATATGTCGTATTACTGCTGTACATTTTAATTTGGTCGCACGTTATTAGTTGTCACCTTTTTAAAGGTTGTTTATCGTAGGAACGTTATTATTACGATTGTTTTTATAATATCAAGTGACGGGATAACAAGTCGTGCGCCTGATGGTAAGCTACACGCCTGTCCATAACAGTTGCAGTGCCACTCAGAGCTTCATATCGCAAAGATCTGAGGGGACTACCACTGCGCCCGTCACCCTGAGACATAAGCTGACAAGTCCTAACATTACTGCTTGGCGGCAGAAATAGGTAAGGTGGCATTACTTCCCTTGAAGAACTCTTTCACAAGGGGTTGTACTGTTACTAAACCTATACGTGTTACGTGTTATTAAATATTATTATTATATATTTAGTGCTATTTTAAATAGGTAATTCGAAATATTGTCTATTGTCCTAAAATATTATCGAGAAACATTTTCAAAAAGTTCGTCATAATTTTACAATAATTAACCAGGTAATGTGTCATAAAATACTTTATTACGGTTACAGCTTGTTTATAGGTACTGAGTTAATTATCTAAACCTCTGTAGTATAGGCAGTAGAGATAGATATTATAGTGACAGTACTTCCTTGGACGAACTCTACCCATACTCTACCACAAGAGCTCTGCTGCCACTGCAATGTCATACGCTAGAGTTGAAATTCTCAAAAACTGGTTTCTTTTACAGGAACGTATAGTCATAGAGAACAACCATTGGGTGGCCTTGGTGCCTTACTGGGCAATCTGGCCTTTTGAGACCATGCTCCTACCGAAGACGGGAGCTCCACAACGTTTGACAGACTTAAGCAACGACCAGAAGAGAGATTTGGCCGAAATCATGAAGTTATTGAATACGAAATATGATAATTTGTTTAACTGCAGTTTTCCTTACAGTATGGGTTGGCATGGTAAGTTTATGGTTCAGAACGACCGCACCCGTGTAAAATTGAAAATATTATGACATTTTTGTGTGGCAAATTATTCAGCTTCCCTAAGGGTAACGGTTAATATTAGATTATTAGCGAACGTATATGTAGCAACATGCGGTTTTCCATCGCAAACTAAAAGGTTTGGTCGCACAGTCGACAGGAGCTCCCTTCTAGCACACGTATTCCCTCCTTACGATGTGGGGTCCTTCAAACAAGGCGTGAAGAGGCATCTTGTAAGCATTCAGGATGGAGGTGGCTGTTAGGACGATAATTGTATCAACACTGCAGTAGGTACCTTCTCGTTGGGTTTCCACTTACCATTTAACATCAGGTGGAGTGGAATAATCTGTTATGTACAATGTCATAAAATTTAATAAAAATGTTACAACAGTATACAGTGTGATAAAAAAAACCACTGACCATTTTAAAGGAGCATACTGCGTAATGGAAATAAAAAATACATGTTCGGTTTTTTTTTTTCATATACTCAACAAATAAATAAGTAATGACGTCTCAAAATTTTCCGAAAAATTGTGAACAATATTGACACCCGATGATTAGCCGACGTCGTTGCTATAGCAACAAGAACGGTGTGGGGCAGAGGCCACAAAGTATTAAACTAACGCGCGATGCGTTAGCGCCGGTCTGTCGACGCCGATCTCTCAATGTTATTTACTTTTTGAGGTAACCACGCGTTAGAAATTATTGGGAAATATTAACAAAAAAAAGGGGATTTTTTGTTTTATTTCAATAATGTGTTCTGTTACTGAATCTTATGCACAAGAAAAAAAATAGCCAGTGAATTTTTTATCAGCCTGTATATAATTAATGTCATTTTGATATTAAATATAATACTACATTAATGGAAGTTAAGAAACAAAGACCAGCTGTAACAGTATTGACTACTTTTTTTAATTTCAGGAGCACCGACAGGCCCAAACACAGTTCCCGGCGACTCCCCACATTGGTTATTACATGCTCTATATCTCCCGCCTTTGCTTCGTTCGGCTGCGGTGAAAAAATTCATGGTTGGCTACGAAATGTTAGCCCAGTATCAACGAGACTTAACGCCTGAACAGGCTGCTGCTCGACTGAGAGAATGTGATCATTTAATTCATTATACAGTTAAAAAGTAACTTCTTACAAAAAAATAGTTTTTGTGGGTGAGATTATTGTGGGTTTTAAAAATAGGGCTGTTAATTGGTGAATATAGTTTAAAAGCATTGCCATATTTTTTTGTTGATCTTCTTTTACCCAATTTTTTTTATTTTGTAAATGTTGTACATTAAACATGAATTAAAATTTATTTGTGTATTGTTTTCTTTAAATAACACTTAATTTATTTTTTTATGTTACTAAGAAAAATAAATTACCTATATAACAAGTATATGACATATAGAGGTCAACTCGTGGCCATTTTAAGCAAAGAATACAGTGATCAAATAAAAAGAACTCACGTCCTTGTAAGAAATTTGTATTTAGTGGACGTCTATAAACGCTTTAAAATCTATATTATCATTTTAACTAGGCTAACGGATAAGTTATTATTCTTGAAATTGACTCTGAAGGAAACTTGAAATAATGAATTATAATACAAAATGAAGGCAAATTAAAACAAAGTAAGAACATTTTTCTTACATCGACTACAATAGCTTTACTTTATTTGCCAATATTTTGCAATAAAGGCTGGAATCAATATTAAATAGCAACATTAATTGTCAAGCGTCAATTCTACCAAAAATAACAAAACTAATGTCAAATGCGCCTATTACGCGGAATTATTAACGAAATAAAATTGTCAGACAGAGACAACGCTATATAAACAGTGGACATGATATCGTCATTTGTAAATTCTGCTTTGATATAAAAAAGCAGCAATAAAAAAATACTACGAAAGGGAATAATGTAAAATTGTTTTCTTAGAACTTTTTGATTAAAATAAAGTGTTAAATACTATAAAAATGAGGGAGATTAATATTAATATAGAAGGCTACAATGTTAATGGTATTTGTGTTGGCTGCTTAAATTACGGCCGTAAAATGTTCAATCATGAGGACGTAAAGGATTGTTTCAAAATTTTAGCCGATATTGACGTAAGTATATGTTTTTCTCACGTTTTTCGAACAATTTACAAAACAGTTTTTATAAACTTAACGTATTTGTTCTTTTTTTCAAATTTAGGCATCTTATTTTTTGTTTTAAAAAACGTAAACATTGGAACAAAAAGCCACAGGATCCGCCATTTGTATTTTAGTTTTTATTTGTTTTCGAAATTAAAATATTTTGTTTGTACTTTTGCATAAACATTGCGTTAATTACAGTTAAAAGCAGAATATTATTAAGCCACATGTCGCTTTGCAAATATTTAAATTGACGTCATAAAAATAATTAAGAATAAAACTTAATTATTTGCTAAACACATTCTAAAAATTCCTAAATTGATATATTATTGTTATTAGGGTGGCTTCATTTGGGGCCTATGAGGCCCCTCACCACTGCGACCATTAAATGGTCTATTGTGATCACCACTAATTACTAATTCGGAGCCAAGACCAACAGCATTAAGGAACCTACCTAGCTCTGACAGTTTTTATGTCCTCTGGGTGTGGCTTGTGCCTACCCAATATTACTTCTTACGCCCATTAGAGATGCACAGCATGCTCTGTTTTCTCGCTGTCCAATATTTGACATGTGCTTGTTCAAGCCACAATGCCGTCCTGTCCAGTGACAGAGCTTCTCTATAGTGTTTAGCACTGTAGGCAGCTATCAGGGCGATGTTTCGAGTATGTCACTACAATAAAAAATTCTCACAAGTAAACACTATATTTATTATTTACTAAATATTACAACAATGAGCTGCTAGTCGATACCTGTATGATACTGAATAGCATTTAGCTTCTTTGAAAACCATTATTAGTTCAGATAGCTGTGTATTATGAAGTTGCGAGCATACCTGAGTGCAGTAGATAGTACCCTGAGAATGTTATTTTGGGCTCTTTGCAGGCAAAGTAAATTAAAAACAATCCACAATATTACATAAAACAGTATATTTCACAAAATAAGTGTTGAATATAAGTGTGAACGTGTTCCAGGTGCCCGATGGTCTGTCAATCCAGGTGTGCTGGGAGTGCATGGCCACTATTCGCACAGTGACACGGTTCCAAGCACAGGTTTTGCACTCTTATGAAGTGCTCATTGATTATTCTAGAAAGGTAATCTTCTTGTTCTTATTCACGCTAGGCACGATCGGCACAACAAAATGCGTTTGTCTTCCACACTCCCCCTATCAGCCGTCATTTCCATACTCGTACCTTTCTTATCCAAGTTATCTTCCACACAATCCATCTATCTTTTCTTTGGCCTTCCTTTACCTGTCCCTCAATATTCATACCAAACACACTTCTCGTCACATGACATTCTTCCCTCCGCATGACATGTTCATACCACGCTAACCTATTACTCCTAATCTTTGCATTAATTTTCTAACTTCACACCTTTTTCCCATCGGAGTGGGTAGAGACCACAGCCATCCAATTGCTACGATTCTGCCACATATCTTCAACGCCTATACACACTCGGGTGAAGCCATCCTTGACCTGGCCTTCCTTTAGGGCTTCCTCAATTCGGTCATGGTGAGTTCGATGGGACGAACAAGTTGTGCGTTGATAAGCGACACGTCTACCCATAGCAGTTGCAGCCACGCACAGAGTTTTAAGTCGCAAAGATCAGTGAGATACTGCCACTGTTCCTGTCACCCTAAGACTTGACAAGTCCCATGTGCCCTTAATCTGCAAAAACAGGACGTAGTAACGCCACATTACTGCTTGCATCAGAAATAGACATGGTGGCAGTATTACCCTAGACAAATTCAGTTATAAACCTTGTTTTATAATACCCAGTGACGGGATGAACAAGTTGTGTGTTTGGTGCTATGTGACATGACTATCTGTTACAGTTACAGTGCCACTCAGAGCTTTAAAGGTCGTATTCTAAAACTCTACTCAATGCTCAAGTCAGGATTGCACTGGCAACACAAGCACTGGAAATACGACCCTAATGGCAGGGACTTGAGTATGATTTCGAATGCTTTAAACCATACTCAAATCCTGACTTGAGCATTAAGTAGAGTTCTAGAATACGACTCTAAGAGTCGGCCGGGACATTGGCTTTATTTCAGAAGTTATTTTTTTTATTTTGAAAAATTTTTATCGTATATTATACATGTTCTATTTATAGTCTGTTCCAATACATTTTAAACAAAAAGTAAACCCACCTGTTTGGTTAAAATCATAAAGCAATCACTCAATAAATCAAATAAGTAACACTTTCACTTTTATTTCGAAGATTTCGACTTGATATATCATTTTTTCCAACAATATTCATTTGAATAGCATCATAAAATCGTATTTGAAAAACGGTAGTCCAAAAGTGAGGTTATTATTCATCTATACTTCTATGACTTACCTATGGTTGCAAAGTGCTGTTCAAAAAATATTCAGTTCAATCAATTAAAGTTTAATAATCAATTATTAAATCGAACATTTCAATCGCACTCGCACGAGTATCTAAGTGTAAGGATTTGAAGGAGGATTTAAATTGAAATTTTAAATATGCTTATATAGATTATGTAAGGAAAACCGCTAGTATGACTCATTTGAACAAATCGATTCATTCAATTAATTAATCGATTTGTAGTTGGCGTTACAATTAGCCATCACTAAACTGTCTATAGTCGGGTCAGTGACTATTTACTTTTTGTTCAAAATGGATTGAAATAAAGTATAGTTCAGTTGATATTGAAAAAAAAATCATTGGTATATGTGAAGTACCTATTGAACACAGCGGAACTCTTGTAAAATTTTTGGGAATCGTGTTTTGACACTGTATAGTTAACTGTGTATATACTCAGTTTTACTATAGGTCTACTTTTACCATAGTGATTGATTCAACAATTTGACTGTTATGCAGAATTAACCAAAGCCCTTTGAGGTTGTATAGACTGTTAAATCGCAAAGATCTGAGAGACATTGCCACTGCCCCTGTCACCCTGAGACATAAGTTCAGAAGTCCCAAGTGCCTGTAATTTTTTTTTGTGTATGGTCTATATATTAATAAATTAGTACTGCTATGGCTTCATCGAGTGTATAACCAGAAATAAGAGACGAAATGACATTTAATTTGTTTGAAAACTATTCTGCTATATCATTACTGTGACAACTGCGCTCCGATTGGCTAGCCCGAGTTCGAAACAATTGACGGGTCTCGTCAACTATTTCACTTCAAATCGACCAGTTAACTTGAGCTTTGCTATAATGGAAGAAAATTGCAAAATTACGTATTTAATATTTAATTACCGATGAAATGTGATTCCGATTGTTTTGTAATTAGATGTTTTGCTGTTTTTCCCACACCACCGAATAGAACAGCACGGCATTGTTGGAGATATTGTCTTTATTACAATAAATTCAGAATATTTTTTGGAATATACGGAGACTGCCTCCGTGGCCGAACGGTTACCATGCCGGACTGCCACGCAGAGGTCCCAGGTTCGATTCCCGGGCCGAGAGAAATATTTGTATGGCCTACATTTATTTCTCTCGTGAGTTTGGGTGTAATTTGTGGTTGTCTATGTGTGTGTCCATGGCACCCGCGACACAGGGTTTCCATAGTGCGGGGCTATGTTGATTGTGAGCGTTATTATTTATTTATTAGACGTAAACACAGGTCAGTAGTTGGCCTGTCTATATTTCAGTACAAACGGGAGTTGATATTTATAAGAGCTATATCGCTAATGTGTTACCAAGAATATATGGCCCTTATTTCGTCTCTATTTCTGGTTATAGTTTTGTTCCTTTTTTTCTTCAGCATACATTCCTAAACTCCCCTCTGGATCTGACCCAGTATGCGGTACAAAGACTGAGTGCGATGATAATAGAAGATAATGTACAGATGCCTCAGAAAGCAATACCACAGATGGAAGTCAAAGATGAATTCGAGGGCAAATATGATATTGAACTGGGTGAGTTTTTTAATAATTTTCATCACACTTGCTTTTAAATAGTAGTATTGCATGGTGGCTGACTTGTCTATAATGCCCCAAATAAAATCCTCGGGCCTTTTTTCTTCCCATTAGAGCCATGGTCGGTAAGGAGATTTTTATTTGTAGCACGACATATTTCCTTATAGGTACAAGTTCAAGCAAGGAGGTTACTTAACTTCAAAATTAAAACATTTGCTTAAAATCTTATCTAAACAGAAATTTAATTGCAATTCAGCATCATACTACTTAAATCTTTATTATTAAGAATTTGTTATAATTGATTTTAATTATTTTCTGTATTTTGCACTTTTTTTTACAATCCAACATGGGTGTATGTGTCTTTGCTTTTTTCAACATTTAGTTCGAGTTGTATTTATTGTCTATGGAAGAATAGCTAGCTGGCCATCTGTTGATAAAAAATATAAAAAAATGCCGCCATTTGCACAAAATCTATAATGGTTGTGAACCATATTTATTCATACAAGAAATAAACATTGTGTTTATTTTCTCGCAAATGTGATGAAAAACATTGTATGTATCACAGACGGTAAAATACAAAACTACTTTCATTCAGTCAATATACTCTTGTAAGGCCGGCTATGAGAGGACGGGACGGCAAATAATAGGTGACGAATAGTAATATACCTTAAGGTTATGACGTTATAGTCGCAATTTCAATGATGTTAGTCGTACCTGGAAATGGAGATGCACGTTACGATCCCACTTTTATGAAGGTTGATACAAGTGTATACAATCTAGTGATTTTTTGTATCGATTCATTACAATGCGATTTTTTAAATAAATCGATTCTACATTAAGGCGAATGTAATCATCCAGATCGTATTGCCATTGAAAACCAACGCTACAGTCAATTACGGCTGTGACTTATGCTGCTTATGCCACAGCCGCACATAATATGACAGTACAAAATTTGTAGTCGTTATATTTTATTTTTTGCTTTTTGTCAGATTTGTCTTTGTTTTTTTTATTGTATTCTTTATTTTGTTCATCAATTCTTTTTATTTCGTTTCATTTGTCTGTGTTATAATTTCTTTTTCCTTTTTTGTATCTATGTGTCGTACCGTTGCAATAAATGTCTATTCTATTCTATTCACAATTTAAACGAAACAGTCTTTTTGCGAACCCCTATTTTATATTGGCCTGCAAGAAAAGCAATTTGACAAAATCTGAGTATAATAAGTCTACAATATTTGACGATTTTCGCGTTTTCTCACTGTTTAGTGTCACATTAAATGAAAGTGGTAACCAACTGAAACCAAAAATGCTGTTAAAATTACTTTCTTTTTATCGAAATTAACGAATTTCATGAGATCGATTCATGACCATACGTTCCGATCTATGGGTAGATTCATAGGCATTACGATTACAAAAATCGATTCAAAGAAAAAAGATCGTGTATCCCTAATTGGAAAATAAAGCTGCGGTATGCTTAGGGATGCCGAGCTCGTGTCATTAACGTGTCTAACTAAGTTTCGTTAGTAATTTCTTGTTTAAAGTCCTTAATACACAATATACTATTAAAAGTATGTGGGCTCATCAATTACTGCTTCATTTAAAAATATATTCCAGAACTCCCATCGATGCTGGCACCGCCAATAAAAGAAGAATCCGACTACAGCCAAGATATCCCTGACGATTATTTGTCACAGGACATGACATCAGAAGATGACATTCAGCTCTCACAGCTGAAGAAAGAAAAGGAGAAAAAGAAGAAATTTAAAAAGAAAGGAAAAGAAAATACGAAAAAAGTAAGTGTTGGTGGCGACACCTGGTGGACCATGCTATAAGTACACCAACAAAACGGCTTGCTGTGGTATAAATCTTGTCGTCTCAGGATTGTCAGATTGCGCTAGTTATAGTATGTCATTTTTGAAGAATGACCGTTCATTGCGCCAAAGTATTGCCCGCTTCCGAGCAGCTAGTGTTTGCAGTCGATAAACATTCTATCGACTATCGAATGAATATTGATCACGCTTATGGAATAAATAGCCAGACTTGTTTCATTTGAATCGTCCTCAACCTGTTATTCATCCAATTACTAAGTTCAAGTTCATTTGAATTGTCAATTTTTGTAAGTTCATACATATATACACTGTATTTAGAACTATGTTATGAAGAATACAAAGAGGAGACATATTCCAAAGTTTGTCAAAGTTGAAGGACGACGAACGATTAAGCCTAGGAGTAGTGTGGAACTTCGATGTTTACTTAGCTCTCCAAAAAACAAGTGACCATATTGCAGCTGTATAACGTTTACTATTGTTTGTTATAACAAAATGTATAACGATAAAAAAGATTTTCAGCGTAATTTGCTGCACCTTTACGGGGTATCAAATGAATGTACCTCCTAAAATAGTCCTAAGGTTTTAAATTTGTACCACCCATCCATGTGAAATAAAAAATAAATAAATAAAATAATTGTCACGACCGTAACGTATAAAGCGAAAATGACTGACTGAGCTCAAGTTTGCGGAACTCCGCGAACTGTTGGCACGCGTGTCATGCAAACTAAGCCCTTCTACTGTATTTATTGTTGTGTATCGGTTACTTTTTGCCTAAATCGCTATTTTCTTTTTGTTATTCAATCCTTTGGAAAGTGTCCACGAGTTAACAAATGCATCTATAGCAGTTGCAGTCCCAATCAGAGCTTTAATTCGCAAGGGACACTGCCATTGCGCCTGTTGCCCTGAGACATAAGCAGATAAGTCCCATATGCCTGTAATTTCACCAGCAGCCTTACCCTTCAAAACCGGAACGCAGTAATGTTCACATTACTGCTTGGCGACAGAAATAGGTAAGGTGGCATTATTTCCCTGGACGAACTCTTTCACAAGAAGCTCTACTCTACTTAGTAAAGTACTTAGTAAACTCACAAGGCACAACTGACATCTTTCAGACCCAGTTAAGGGGATCAAGGGATGATTCCAGGAAGCTCAAAAATCTACCCCCAGACATGGTAGAACTGTACACTATGACCGAAGAAGAAATGTGGCAGGTAATGAATTCATACACTTTTTAACTGTAAATTATCAGACACTGAAAAATCTGTTAATGTGAAGAAATCCACATCATCTACATACACTCACACACAAATTCCCATGCACCTTGTAATGTCATTGTTTTTCTTTATTAAATAAATTATATATATAAATATAACATTAAGAAAACTACGGTGTTGCGTATATCAACCATCCGGATCCGCGGATAATCTGTATAAATTAGAATATCTGCATCCGCATTTATCGATGTTGATATTTATTGCGGATGTTCGGCATCATTTACAAACCTTCCAGAAACAGACACCGAAAAAGCAGCTCGGCTGTTGTTATTAAAATGTAACTTTGATTAAATTCCAGAACGATTAAGTCTGGCAGAATGATGTTTGATTGATGTCTTATTCATTTTTGGATTTTGATGATTTCTTAATTTCGTTAGTAAAAAAATTAATAAATTCAAAGTCGCTTCCCATTTTCAAAAAAACAAAACTGGATTGCGTAAATATCTTCTGACACTGTCCTAGTCTGCAACGTGTATTTATTTATTAGTAAGTATAAGTTTATTTAGGTATATTTATATATATCAATATACATGTAGGTAGGTATATCGTCAATTATTATTTTACAAAATATAATGTTAATTATTGTTTTTTCTACACAATTCAAATTTTACTATTAGCATACTACGTATCCCGCTCTGATTAGTTTCCCTATATCTCAAAGGTTGTCTGTAAAAGATCGCTCTTAGCGATAAGGCCGCCGTCGCCCACATTAGTTTGAAGCTGTCTATGTACTGTTTTTGTTCCTGTGTGTGGGTAATAAAGTGACTATCTATCTATCCGATTCCAATCCGAGAAAATACGAAATTACTTGTGCACCTGGAGATAAAATGATTCCTGTGACATCCGCTACACGTGCCCAAACCACCTTATCATCTATTTTCTACTTTAGTCACTATTCATGCCAGGTGTTATATAATTTTTCAGACAAGAAATCAAGATCTCGAAGACAAGGAGTTCACAAAGTTAAAATATAAATGCGAAAACTGTTTAATAGGTTTTAACACTGAGAAGTTGATGGCGTATCATATGATCGGAAAACACCGGGCGGTAAGTGAGGAATTATGATGAAGAATGGTTCTTATGACTACATCTTATGGCATCAAGTATTATTACCAGAAGTAGAGACGAAATGTCATTTAATTTGTTTGTAAACTATTCTGCCAAATTATTATGGTGACAATTGCGCTTCGATTGGTCAGCCCGAATTCGAAACAATTGACGGATGTCGTCAATTGTTTCACTTCAAATCGACCAGTTTAACTTGAGCTTTGCTACAATGGACAAAAATTGAAAAAATACTTATTTAATATTTAATTACCGATGAAATGTGATTCAGCCAGCCCCCCATTATCTTTATTACAATAAATACAGAATATTTTTGGAATATACGGAGACGTACACACAGGTCAGTTGTTGGCGCTGTCTATATTTCAGTGCAAGCGAGACTTGATATTTATAAGTGATAAAAGGCCCATTTACCGGATGAGTTGCCAGGGATGGATGGACCTTATTTCGTCTCTATTTCTGGTTAGATACTCAATGCGGTCTCACGTTGGTGTAAAAGATCATTTATGAAATAAAATTAGCACAGACCAATAATTGTTCTATCTATGAGGACCACAAAAAGAGAAAAGAAAAGAAAAAAAATATTTATACAATAAAATCGGGATTGTCAATTTTATGCATCGAGAATATAACCAGAAATAGAGACGAAATGTCATTTAATTTGTTTGCGCTCCGATTGGCCAGCCCGAGTTCGAAACAATTGACGAGTGTCGTCAATGGGTGTCGTCAACTGTTTCACTTCAAATCGACCAGTTAACTTGAGCTTTGCTTGAAAATTGCAAAATTACATATTTAATATTTAATTGCCGATGAAATGTGATTCCGTTTGTTTTGTAATTAGATGTTTTGCTGTTTTTCCCACACCACCGAATAGAACAGCACTGCATTTTTAGAGATATTATCTTTATTACAATAAATACAGAATATTTTTTTGGAATATACGGAGACGTACACACAGGTCAGTAGTTGGCCTGTCTATATTTCAGTGCAAACTGGAGTTAACATTTATAAGAGCTGTATCGCTAATGTGTTACCAGGAATATATGGCCCTTATTTCGTCTCTATTGCTGGGTATATACTTGATGATTTTATGACAGAAAGTAACACATAATTATCAAAAACAACAAAGAATAAAAAAGGGTTTGATGGGAAACAGAACAAAAAAAAAACAAAAGCACAACAGTTATCTCTGAAAAAGAAATTTACTTAAAACATAATTTTGACGACTCTGGAGTGATTCAGCATCCATCTTCTGAGCATTTAAAAATATTTTCCTCAGTTTTGGACTTAGTTTGCTGGGACACTTATTACTGTCAAATAATTAATACTCGACCAAATTGGCATAGTCCATTGATTTGATCGAGTATTATTTATTTGACATCAATATCAAAGTAAACTACAGAAGTTTTCAACAGAGTTAATAGAAGCTGAATAGTGTCACGAGTTTGTGAAGTGACGAAAGTATTTTTATAAGGTATGGTCAAAAGGCATGAAGTAAAGCCATAACAAAAAATACCGAATTAATACCTTGCCCTGGTGCCTAACTCAGGCACAAATTATTTTTTGTGAGGAAATTTTTCGTCAATTTAAAAATTTTATATATTAATTCTATTTAATAATAATAAAAAATCCTATATAAATATTTTAAAGAAGGAATCATCTACCTACTTTATTTTTTGTAATAAAGTAATTAATCTCTTATTGCATATCGGTTCAATGCATAGATATAGAAAAAAAGGGACATATGTAATAACGCTATGTAAGATCGGGTGCCGATGTCGCCACTTTT
>NW_020653723.1:84431-130599 GCF_003589595.1 Hyposmocoma kahamanoa | reverse complement strand
TTGACTTAGGACATTTTTTTCGTGGTTTTTGTATTAGACCCGTCGTCCATTTATTTGTAAGTCAATGCAGCACCAAGTAAAAGCCGCAATATATTACACTAGTTTGCATGGTTGTCTTCTCGAAATTCATACAAAATAAAAATAATTGTTTTTTAAATTATATGCACTCCCTGTTTACTCGTGTACCTACAGCTGTGCTAATTTTAAAAAGGAGGAGGTTCTCTATTGGACTATATTTTTTATGTAAATAACGCGATTAAATTTGTGAACGATTTTCATGATTATTTTTTTGTTGAAAAGTGGATATTATTATCTCAGTATTGGTCCCATTTAAATTTGAAGGCAAACTAGGGTATGAATCTGGGTTCGCTCACTTCCCGGTTAACTGATTTCAATAGATGTAATTCCACGAACTTTTGAGGTCTGTTTTTTATATAAAAGTTGTAATTTTTTGTAATTTCTAATGGTAAATAAGCATTTTTCGCAGTATAGTATGAAGTTTAACTACGATAATGGCCGATCGCGTTTTGACATATAACAGCGGCATTTATACTCGTATTACATTGGGCACGCGAAGTTTAAATTATGAAAAAGAAAAGAAGATTTAAATTATATCTGCAAGTTTTACTCAACGTTTATTTGTAAGAATTCGAAATTAAGCAAAATACATTTTTTTATATGTATAGATTTGTGACGGAACAACGGCTTCCAAAGACAGCTGAAAATTTTAAGTATGATCAATTTTAGGATTGGGTTTTAACATCGAGTGTATAACTGTAATAGAGACGAAATGTCAATTGGTTTGTTTGAAAACTATTCTGCCAAATCATTACGGTGACAACTGCGCTCCGATTGGCCAGCCCGAATTCAAAACAATTGGCGGGTGTCGTCAATTGTTTCACTTCAAATCGATCAGTTTAACTTCACATATTCCATTACTTAGATGTAATTAGATGTTTTGCTGTTTTTCCCACATCACCGAATGGAACAACATTGTTAGAGATATTATCTTTATTACAATAAATACAGAATATGTTTGGAATATACGGAGTCGTACTATTTCAGCTTTCTAATTTGTGATTTCAGCGCAAACGAGAGTTGATATTTAAATGTGATATAAGGCCCATTTGCCTGATGAGGTATGGATGGCCCTTATTTCGTCTCTATTTCTGGTTATATACTCGATGAATTCTTAGGTCGCGATTGTTACACATAGTAAATGAAACTATTTTTCGGATCTGAATCGAGTTTATTTGTTTTTGCAAACACAACCAACCTTTCCGGTCCCATGCACACAGCTGACTAAGATGGTAAAGTCATCAACGAGTTACGTCTAATATTAATTAAAACTACCCTTTTTTATAGTTACAGAAGTTATTAATTAAATATCTTATTTTATAATTATTACAAAGATGGAACACAAAATAAAATATTACTGCATTACTTCACGAAGTCGATGAGATAGTGGAGTATACATCAAGTTGAAAGCCAAATACACCCTGAGGGTCCAGCGGCTGGACTCCCGCCACAACGTGAATTTTAATTCGTTTGTAGTGAAAGTGTCGACCGAACATGCATAAACCTTTATGAAAGAGGAATTTTGGGCCGAAGGGTGTCGTTATCGAGTATACTACCAGAAATAGAGACGAAATGTCATTTAATTTGTTTGAAAACTATTCTGCCAATTCACTACTGTGACAACTGCGCTCCGATTGGCCAGCTCGAATTTGAAACAATTGACGGGTGTCGTCAATTGTTTCACTTCAAATTGCTATAATGGACGAAAATTGCAAAATTACATATTTAATTACCGATGAAATGTGATTCCGTTTGTTTTGTAATTAGATGTTTTGCTGTTTTTCCCACACCACCGGATAGAACAGCACGGCATTGTTAGAGATATTATCTTTATTACAATAAATACAGAATATTTTTGGAATATACGGTGACGTACACACATGTCAGTTGTTGGCGCTGTACTATTTCAGTTTTCTAATTTGTGATTTCAGCGCAAACGAGAGTTGATGTTTAAAAATGATATAAGGCCCATTTCCCTGATGAGTTGCCACAGATGGATGGCCCTTATTTCGTCTATTTTTCTGGTTATATACTCCATGGGTGTCGTATATCGGCGTTTCCGCCAATTCGTGTAGATTACTTATTTACTTTTTACATTATATCATATGTATGTTACGCGTTAAGCTATATATTATACAGGCCATAAGTTGCCGCATTCAAATAAATAAATAATTTCGAAAAATCTACAATAATTCCTTTGATCCGGTTAGACTGGGATAAGCGACCTCGCTATATCGTTGCTTGACCATAGAGTTCTCACAGCTATGGCCTACGACAAAAAACAATAAAGCTGTTAGAACCAAAAACAAAAACCTGCAACTAGCACATAGAGAAATTCAAAGTCTGCTCCTTCTTTCCGTAGCTCAGTTGGGAGAGAGTCAACCACGATATGGCGGAGTCACTGGTTTGTGTTCAGTGTTTTGCAGCTGTAGCACCTCCTTGTGAAAGAATTCAACCAGGGAAGTACTGGCTATTTTACCTATTTCTGTCGCCAAGCAGTAATGTCAGCATTACTGCGTTCCGGTTTTGAATAGGTAACGGATGCTGGTAAAATTATACAGTCACATAAGACTTGTCAACTTAGGTCTCAGGGTGCCACTCAGATACTTGTGATTTAAAGTTAATGTGGCACTACGACTGTTATGGATCGGCGCGTCGCTTACCACCAGGTGCACGACTTGTCCGTCCCGTCACTTGGTATATAAAGAGAAAACCGGATCTAAGGAATTTTCCCTTGTGTTTGATCTTTGTATTAATAAATAATTATAACAAACTAGTGGAGTAGTTTCGCAAAAATAATTGAATATTATGGTGGTAGAACACAGAACGCTAAAATTGCTTGTACGTTATAATTGTGTCAATTGTCTGCCGGAAAACTTCGAAAATAGTGGAAAAATGCCTTATTTTGCTCCTTTGCAGTGCAAAAATTATAGTCTCTCCTATAATATTATCTATGGTGGTGTATCATAACTGTAATCTTATTTGATTTAATTTTAATACCTGCTCATTTTATAAAAATTTTTGTTACAAAAATACGAAAATAAACCTATAATATTGTCACTTCTTTTTTAGAGAACTAAGTAAACATCTCGAATTTTCCACGCTACCCCAGGCGTTCGTCGTCGTTCAGTTATTGATCGTTAGATGGCAGCACATTGATTAAAGTTCCGACTAGAAACTACGACCAATAGTCTCATAGTGCTTATTAATTATGGATGTTTGAGTTTTGGCGACTGTAGTTTGCGTGCGTTCCCGTTATGTCGTGACGACAGATAGTCGTGTAGTTTAAAGTATCATGGCTTGTATATTTAAATGAAGTTGTTCACACACAGTACAATACGATTAGCTGTCGTTCACGGCTTTTTTGACATTACAACAAAAGACTGTTGTGACAATGGAAAGACATACAACGTCAGTCGTCTGACGATAAATAAAACGTCACAATAAAAATGTGACGACAGATAATCGCAGCTTCAAACGATTCTGGCGTGCAAACGACAAGGCGGCTGCCGTGAACCGATAAATTGTCGTCACGGTGTAGTGGGAACAGCTAGACACGACAGTCGTTCAACGATAAAATAAACGTCCACGACACAGTCACGACAGATATTTGTGATATGAGAACAGGCTAGACGCGACAGTCGGCCAACGATAAATAAAACATTACGACATGATGGGAACGCGTACGACGCGGGTCCGAAATAACTATTGTCAAATAAGTAATACTCGATCATCGAGTATATTACCAGAAATAGAGACGAAATAAGGGCCACACATTCCTGGTAACTCATCAGTGATACATCACTTATAAATATCAACTCTCGTTTGCACTGAAATATAGACAGCGCCAACAACTGACTTGTGTGTACGTCTCCGTATATTCCAAAAATATTCTGTATTTATTGTAATAAAGATAATATCTCTAACAAAGGGGGCTGTTCCATTCGGTGGTGTGGGAAAAACAGCAAAACATCTAATTACAAAACAAACGAAATCAAATTTCATCGGTAATTAAATATTAAATAAGTAGTTCTGCAATTTTCGTCCATTGTAGCAAAGCTCAAATTAACTGGTTGATTTGAAGTGAAACAATTGACGACACCCGTCAATTGTTTCGAACTCGGGCTAGCCAATCGGAGCGCAGTATTTCTGGTCAAATACTCGATGATCTCGACCAATTTAATTTAATGAACTCGAATATTTAGAAAAAATTCCTTCCGGCCGGATTCGACGCTATACCAACTAAGCCACGGAACGAACCAGCCGAACTCACGAATTTTTCTATGTGCTTGCGTCGTATCTTTGTATTCGGGTTTTCAACGAATTTTTAGCCGTAGCGCCTTCTATAAGAAATCTATGATATTTCGTCACTTAGTTAGATACCTTTACCATATATCAGCCCCGGCTAGAAATGTCGCTATTCATTGTATTTAAATTTTTATTGAATTGATATTCAATTATTTTTATGTGAAATTACTCCATTAGTTATAATTATTACTGCAAATATCAAACACTCAGAAAAAATTCCTTCAATCTGGCTGGATTCGACCCGACGTCTTCTAGCATACCGTGGCAGACGCTATACCAATTAAGCCACGGAACGAACCAGCGGACCTCAAGAATCTTTCTATGTGCTTGCGTCGAATCTCTTTATATATCGTCGTATATCTTTGTATTTGGTTTTCTTTCAACGTATTACGTATTTGACAGTATTTGTTTTGGACGAAGAACGAGAGTAGTACCCCTGGTAGTAATAGATACTTAAGGCGTTTAAGTTCCGTTGTTTTTTTTCTCCCGTGTAGTTTACACATTACACATTTGATTTAACATCGTCATATTCAACAATCTTAACATTACCTTATTTTACTCGTAGTTAGTATAGGCCATTTCAGTTCAGATTTTCGGTAATCGACAACAGTTTTTGATTCTTCTGCAAAACCCAACATTCACTGCCATACATAAGTGTAGAAACCCCTATATGCCCAGCCAGTTATACTTTTTTAGACACTATCCTTCTTCTTGTTTAGTCAATTACAAAAACCAATAAAATACCATACCTATAGTAAAAACGTTTAACTATTAAAGTAGGCACCGGCACGCTATGATGGCCATTTGGACAGATTTACAATAGTGGGGTCAAATCTCAATTGATTATCGAAAAAAATATAATCAAATGCGAGTCGCATCTATAACTTTTTAGATTTACAACTAGTATTGCAAGGGGTGGGTGATTAAAAAGTTTTAATAAAACGAAAATAAAAATGTTTAGAGTTCTGAGAAGTTGTGCTGGACAGCGACCCTTTAAATGAGGATTTCTAAAAATTTCGAAAAACACATGCCGAGTTATGTCGTAATATTAATATACATAAATTTTACTGTACATCACAAGTCAAGTGATATAAGGCCCATTTGCCTGATGAGTTGCCAGGGCTGGACGGCCCTTATTTCGTCTCTTAATGGCTATATACTCGATGTATTGCAATTATGATAGTATTTATTATTCTGCTGACCTGTGTGTACGTCTCCGTATATTCCAAAAAGTATTCTGTATTTATTGTAATAAAGATAATATCTCTAACAATGGCCGGCTGTTCCATTCGGTGGTGTGGGAAAAACAGCAAAACATCTAATTACAAAACAAACGTTATCACGTTTCATCGGTAATTAAATATGTAATTTTTCAATTTACTGAACTGGTCAACTTGAAATGAGGCAATTGACGACACTCGTCAATTGTTTCAAATTCGGGCTAGCCAATCGGAGCGCAGTTGTCGCCGTAATGATCTGGCAGAATTGTTTTCAAACAAATTAAATGACATTTCGTCTCTATTTCTGGTTATATACTCGATGGACCCCACAGACATATATCTAAATAGACGCCGCAAGTGTACCTACTGTGCGTGCCCAATGTAAGCTATAAATGCTTAGTTGCCGTTGCTACGCTTCAGAACGCGCCCGACCGTTATAGTAGTTAAATATCAGTCGTAAACGCGAAAAGTCCCTGATTGTGCCATTAGGAACTGCAAAAACACCACATCTATGAATAGATGAATAAACAGAGACGTTTCCTTCCATAGTTAAGTAATCAGAATGTGCATAATTTATTTTAAAATTATTTTCATTTTGAATGAATTCCGAAAAAACAAATGTGCAAAGGAGTGTATGGCGCATGTTCGTAATACATTGCGGCTTTCACGTAGTGTACTTGTGGTCCTTCTTTAGTAGGCCATGAATATCGAACGAGCGCTTCTTTTAAGCTACTGCTCGTTCACTACGCTGACCTCCCTGAGAAGAACAAGCAAGAAAGTCTAGGGATTGCTCTCTTGAAATAAACTTAAATGCTATAGAATACGTTTTGAATCATATTTGTGTGGTGTCTTGACTCACGTTGTTTTTCCATACATCTTTATCTAACACGTAGTATAATGCATTGGGTTTCGTGGTACGGCCGCTTCGTCAAATTTTACGAACAGTGATGTCACTTGATGCAACACAGTTCTCGATTCTGATTAATTCAGGAACAAAGGGATGATAATTCTTAAGACATGAGAAAATGTTTTAAACATATTCTATAAAAGTTGTTGTTTTTTTTAGTTTTTCGAAGCAACTTATTTCAAAACACGTATTAATAAAGGATTTAATTGTCTTATTCTGTTGTTATTGCACTACATTAATATTTACCGAAGGTTTACCATCACTAAATGGCGCTTGTGATGTCATCGGAGGTACAAAAAATATGGCACGCTTGATTTTCATACAGATCGCGGCACTTGCGGTATCTATTTAGATACATGTCTGTGCACAGTGGGCACGAGAGCAAGTGAGACATACTTTGTGTAAAGGATCCGCAGGGTCAATGATTTTTTGTCGGGTTAATATATCACCGTTTCCCCATTTTGCCTCTACATCGGCTACATGTTGACCACTGCACGACTGTAACTCGTGCCCGGGGGAAGACTTTAGGTGAGATGATAAAATCATGAGGAGCAGCAAGTTTAATTTGCAAAAAGGACAATATAAATTTTTGTTGACATAATTTGTATGCGTCTGTTTATGAAAATAGAGTTGAAATTCTTGAACAAATCGACTCATCCAAAGAACAAAGTCCGATGTGATTATACAGCGAAAAGGTGATAAATACATAATTTCATCAAACTAAGGCCTGTGTAAAGGTGTTTTGAGAATTTTTAATATAAAATCGAAAATATAAAAAGAAAAAATTAATATAAAATCGAACAACGGTCGGTATGACATCCATAGCGAAGAAGAACGAAGGAAACGTACTATGTCCTGAGAAGAAGTAGTCTCGCACATAGATCTTTGTTCTACGGATGAGTCGAAATATTGTTTTGTGTTGACTATTCCGAGAAGTCAGGGATTAAAGATATTCCAGTTTGAAGTTTTGGAGGCTATGTGTTACGTAATTGAATAAAATATATTGGGTGTGTTATTATATAAAAATAAACTACAGAAGCCTTAAACAGTGATCCTGTAAACCTATATTTAAAGATCTTGGTTTGTTACCCCTGCCTGCCTTATATATTTATGAAGCCAGCATTTTTGTGAAAAATAATTTACATTTGTTTATAAAGAGTATTGACGTGAACCATCGAAATTATAGAAATCCCAATAGACTAATTTTTTTTGACGTACCTAAGGTAGAAAAATATAATCAAAATTGTTTGTGTATGTGTGTCAGAATTTACAATAGATTACCAAATGACATTAAACACTTGCCCATTACATTATTTAAGACTAAATTATATGAATTGTTAAAGAATAAAGTATATTACAGTATTAGGGAATTTCTACAATAATTTTTATGTAAAAGAATTTAAATTAATTATATATAACTTAATGTAAATGTAATCATGTGACGACCTATTTTTCATTTATGTTGCATGCCTAAATTATCTTCGGGCGAAACATGCTTGAACTTATATGTATATTACTGTGTTATCATGACCACCATGTTTTATGCAAATAAACGATTTGATTTGATTTGATTTGATTTGAGTGTTAATAGAAGCTGAATTGTGACGTGACGAAAGTTCAGAGGAAATTATTTTGTATATTGGTATGGTCAAAAGGCATGAACTTAAGTCGTAACAAAAAAAAACTGAATTAATTATTACATAACATACTACAAAATCGTAGACAAACTATTGTCACTATGTCATCGATCCCTGATTTTGGGAACTTTTTTGTCAGTTTTACCATTTTTTCGCGTGGCATTTTGTGCACGAAATTGTCAACTTCATTTTTTGTAATAAAGTAGTTAATCTTTTATAAGCTTATTACAAATCGGTCGAATCAGTACATTATGATATTACTTGAACTAAATGTGGACTATATCCATACGTAGGCAATGAAATTCCTTGTTTGGCGGCTAGACGTTCAACGCTATGAAACTGATAGTTGTACAGTCCGGTTACATTCTAATTAGTCATTAGAATTTCTTTGAAATATGATTTTATGTCCAGACTTAGATAAGCCGCTATTATAATTTGAAAAACCTAATTAATTTTGAAGACGCTAACCATTGACTTACAATTATATGGACGTCGGGTCCGCGCTAAAAAGTGTCCGAACTTATAGGGCGTTAAAATCGTATACAGAGCGTCATTCACGCTTTAGTCTTCGTTTGTTCGACTGACAGCGAAGCAAGCAAAATTAGACAGTACTGCGATGACATTACAATTTAAATTCAACGTTTTAACTTTTACATATTCCTTTACATGTCACTACGTTTAAATAGGTTGACTTGGGACATTTTTTTCGTGGTTTGTGTATTAGACCCGTCGTCCATTTATTTGTAAGTCAATGTCGCTAACGGATTCTTTTAACTATGATTTTGCCATCGTTCTTGGCGCCTCGCGTCCATTGGATTGGCATTGGCATCTATAGTGGTGGTATGTCGAAGAAAGCTCTTACAGCTTCATAGCATCGTACTGGTAAAAGGTGCCTACTATACAGTGCCGTCATTGACTTAACAAGAAGAAGATACGCTCATAAAAGCATGCAGAGACCCCTTCCTTTAATTTCCTGGGTTCAATCTGGTTTCAATATAATAAGAATAATAATAACGCACACATGCAACATAACATATGTACATGGACACACACGTAGACAACTACAAATTACACCCAAACTCACGAGAGAAATAAATGTAGGTAATACAAATATTTCTCACGCCCGGGAATCAAACCCGGGACCTCTGCGTGGCAGTGCAGCCTGGTAACCGTTCGGCCACTGAGGCAGTTAATCTGTGTTTATATAATATCACTTAAACATTTTCATCAAACAAAATAAGCGGCTTATTAGTACTACGCCACTTGCTCTCTATACTATCCAGACCGTCACTTTCCTCCCTTCCCTCCTTCCTTCCCTCCAGCCCTACCTCCCTTTCCCCTCCATCTCCTCCTCTCTTTCCCCTTTCCCTTCCCTCTATCCCATCCTCCAAGTTCTCCTGACTCTCCCGACTCTTCCCACCATACATAGCCACGCTGCCGCAAATCTGGCTCATCAGACTCATACGACTCGTCCGACTCATACGACTCATACGACTCCGACTCGTTCGACTCATACGACTCCGACTCGTCCGACTCATACGACTCGTCCGACTCATACGACTCCGACTCGTTCGACTCATACGACTCCGACTCATACGACTCGTCCGACTCATACGACTCGTCCGATTCGTACGACTCTGAACTGTTGCTTCTGCTAGCTGCAACTGGTCGCTTGAAATCTCGTGCTGTCGCCTCTGGCTGCCATTGATTATTTTCATAATTCTTTTTTACCATTTCCTGAAACTCGAGAGCAATATCCACTATGTAATTGTTCAATATCTAACAATAATAAGTTTAAATTACAACCAAATCTTTCATTTATAGCTATTAATATAAATATCATAAATATTAGTAGCTATAAATAAGTAATATTTAATATTTGTATTAGTAGCTATGAATAAAATTTATAATAAATTTATAGATACTTAAATATTACTATAAAAATTAATTAAATTGAATCAAATCTTTTATGTTTTTCTAATTATGATTATTATTACAAATATTAGTAGCTATAAATTAAAAAAAAATTGTGATTCAAACTCATTCGTTTCTATAATCTAAGATTTTAGCATGTAATATCTAGCATTAATTATCTAGAATTTACTATCCAATCAGAAAGGAAAATCAACAACTAAAAATCACCAATTAGGCATCATAGCAATTAGGTTACGAATATATAAAATTCAAATTACTTATTTATTTCATAGGTAAGAAAATTACACTTGAAATCGTTACATTAGATGAACTGTCGATTCGTAAAGCAATTCCCCTAAGCCGAACGATCCAGGGGTCACTCTAGGGGTCGCAATTTGTAAACAGACGACCTTTCCATACGAGACGTTGCCTTAATATCACACATAGAAACAACCTAGAACTAAATGGGTAACAACCATGGATTTTTGTCATCCAAATACTTTAAATGTACCTATAAATAAGCATACAAAGTTTTGTCTTACTGTAGTGTAGCATAGAGTAGAGATACCGTAGACGGGACATTTTTAATTTTTAACCGACTTCAAAACAAGGAGGAGGTTCTCAATTCGTCTGTATGTTTTTTTGCATGTATGTTACGCGATGAATGTGTGAACCGATTTTAATTATGCTGATGATATGGTGCTGTTGAGCCCCTCAGTCGGTGCCTTGAGGAGGTTGTTGAAAATCTGTGAGCAATATGCGGTGGCCCATGGACTCAGGTATAATGCTAAGATAAGTGAGCTGCTAGTTTTCAAGGCGGGCACGAAAACATATAACACTGTTCCACCTATCACACTAGATGGTGCTTCTCTTAAGCAAGTGAAGCAGTTTAAATACCTGGGTCACTGGGTGACCGATGCGCTCACAGATAACTTAGAGCTGGATAGGGAGCGCAGGGCATTGACGGTAAGGTGCAATATGTTGGCTCGCAGGTTTGCACGGTATACGAATGACGTTAAATTAACTCTTTTTAAGGCCTACTGCCAGACACTGTACACCTGCGGCCTGTGGGTTAATTATATGCAGAAATCCTTCAATGCCCTGAAGGTCCAGTATAACAGCACCTTCAGAATGCTGTTGCGGCTGCCCCCGTTCTGTAGTGCGTCCGGCATGTTTGCGGAAGCGCGTACCGACGGTTTTGATGCAGTAGTTCGGAAACGCGTTTCGTCGACCATGAGCAGGATGCGTGGCAGCGATAACAGCCTTCTGAACACCATATCGGAGGATGTAGCGTGTCCGATACTGTGCCACTGGACCAGAACTCATGTCACCAAGAAGGGCTGGTGACATGAATTCTAATTACGCGTACCTATTGTAAATTTGTATTATTTATTTTTAAGTGTTTCTATTTTAATTATTTTATTAAGTGTAATTTACTAACATAGTCCTAAGTTTTTGATTGTTACTAACAAAGTGGATCAATGATCTTCACTTCACTTTTTTATTTTTATGGCTCCATCATTATGAGAAATGATGATTTTGCCAATGTCACGGTTGAAAGAAAAAAAAAAACGAAACAAAAAAAAATTCGCTAAGCTCTAATAGGACATTAACCGGTGTTGGTAAGTTGGACTACGGGAGTACTCAGTTGAGAATGTAAAACAAAACAACATTTATAAATATATGTTATTTAAGTGGATAAATTTACATAGAGTAACAATATGGGGAGAGAACACTAAAGTTAAGAGGTTGTTTATGTTAATGGGGCGGGGGAATTTTGGAGAAAGTAAGTTATAAAGTGGAACAGCAATATTAGGACAATTGAAAAAAATGTGTTCCAAGGTACCGTCTTCTAGGCCGCACTCGCACAGAGAGTGATCTCGAACTCTGATTTTACGCAAAAATACAGGTGTGCAAACATGGCCTAAGCGCAAATGAATAATAGTGGAAGTGATCTTTTTAGGCAAATCGCGACGTTTAAAAAACCAGGGTTTAGTGGGTAGATTTGGTTGGAGGTTACCATAGTGTCTACCAACAGTCTGTCGTGATTCCTGCCAAAGGATCGACCAGGAGGCTAGCATTTGGGGTTTGGTCATGACGAGCAGATCTCTGGGAAAGCACTTACAGTATTTTAAATAAATAAATAATTATTATTATTAATGATTCTTTGTTGAAAAGAGGGTACTTCAGTATTGTTCCCATTTACATTTAAAGAAAATATTCCACCTCTAAGAGTGGCAAACTAGGGGATGAATCCGCTTTTGCTCAGTTTCCGTAAACCGAATTGAATAAAACTAGGCAAATATGTAGATGTAATTGCAATAAAAAAACCCAATTAGCAAACTTTTGAGGTAACTTTCTTTTTAATAAATAATTTTAATTTATACTTTGGCTTTTTGAAGATGGAGTAAAATGACAGTTCATTGCGCCAAAATGTTGCCCGCTTGCGAGCAGCTAGTGATTGCAGTCGATAAATATTCTATCGACTATCGATTGAATATTGGTCACGCTTATGGAATAAATAGCCGAACTTATTTCATTTCATTTCTGAGCACAAAGTTCATTTGAATTGTCAAATTTTGTAAGCTCATACATACATGCACAAAAATACAAAGATTAGACTTTTTTTATTATTATTCAAATGTAAGTGTGCATTTGACCTCCATCTCACCTGATGGGAAGTGACGATGAGGTCGACGATGGAGCGTGCACGCCTAAATAATGCATATTAACTCTCGCCTTGAAAAGGTCCAAGTTACAACATTCAGGGAACAAGTCTGCAGGCAGGGAATTCCACTCCATAACCGTTCGCCACATGAATGTGGAAGCGTAACGCTTTGTGCGAATCTTTGGAATATCCACAACATAGGGGTGGAACCCAAGCCTACGCCTAGTCCCCCGATGATGGAAAGGGGAATGTAGAATTAAATCGTGTAACTCCAACGCACGCTCTCCTTGATATATCCATACCGATAAACAGGCAACTTTACGGCGGTGTTCAAGGTTCTGCAGTTTCGCCTCTACTAATTCCGAATCACCTATAAGCCTCTTAACACGCTCGTCAATTGAATCCAAGGTGGCAGCTATGCTCCATACAAGACCGGACTTGTGCTTGATACAGCTGAAGCAACTGTCCCTGTGTGAAGTAACGCCTCACCTTGGAAAGAATGCCAAGCTTCCAGGCTGCATTTATGGCCATCGATTCAATGTATCTGCCGACCATCGATTATGGTCGAAACTAGTCGGACCGCTTCCGACTAAACTACTACGCGAGTAAGTCCCGTTACTTTTATATTATAATGTGTGATAACCGTGTTAGTTTTCATAATAAACTACGTAACAGATCATCACTCTCATACAAAATCGAAAAAGGAACCTAAGCACGCGCTCAGAAAGGTAAAATTAACGTTGACCGCCGTTTGCAGTCGTGCGGAGCCGAATGCTCATAAATAAAATACTTGTATAAGCGCTTGCGGTGACCTCAGGGGAGGCACTTCCGCGTAACCTGGAGCTAGTAACAGAGCCCTGGCCAGGGCACATCCGGGTACTACGTGAACTATCGCCTAACAAGGGTTTGTTTGAAGAAATAAAAGTACACGAGATCCGAAAAAATAGTTTCATTTGCTATCATTATAAGTGTTCCACATATATAGACATACACGTATAGACATAGTTACAAGGAGGGACATATAGTTGTTAAAACCACCAAATATTAATTAATTAGATTTTCGAATCCTGGCTTTCCGGTAATGGTTTTACTTATCGTAGGATAAACTGCTGACCTAGGAAGTCGAAGTTCGATTTGAAAATAATTCTAACAGTGCCTTGTAAAAAAATGCTGAAGATAATTGACTTCCTTGTTGCGTTCCGTCAATGTGACCGTCAATATGCTGGGCTCGGTGCGGTATTTAAAGCTAGCGAGGGGCGGAGAGTGACCATTCTCACTACTTTTTAACCGACTTCAAAAAATGAGGAGATTCTCAATTCGACTGTATGTTCTTTTTTTTGTATGTATGTTACGCGATAACTCCGGTATTTGTGAACCGATTTTCATGATTATTTTTTTGTTGGAAAGGGGGTACTTCCATAGTGGTCACATTTCATTTTGAGGAAAATCATCCACCTCAAAGGGTGGCTGTTCACGCATGAAAATTGATTTTTATTAATAGCGCCTAACTTTAATTTAGGAGCAATTACTTTAATGGTTGATTTTGCTATTTCTCCAATTCAAGGCGTTTTTCTCTCAATATACTTTGAGTAGTGAGAACCGATTTTTATTATCACCAGTGTCAAGTCCTGTATAGTGGCGAACTAGGGGACATATTTCAATAAAACTTAGCAAACAGACGTAATTCCACGTACTTTTGAGGTCGGTTTTTTAGTACTCTGTACTGAGATTAACGGCCATAAGTATTTTAATAAATTGTGATATAGATAGGATAATGTTATTTATTGCATGCCTTGGTAAAAGGTATCTTAGATAACCACGATACAGTAAAACCATTTCCGGAAATCCAGATTTCGAAAAAGTAATTAATTAATATTTGGTGGTTTTAACAACTATATATCGCTCCTTGTACATCTATACATGTATCCACAAAATATGTGGAACACCTTTTTACGACCTTTGATTATAATTGTTACAGCCCCCGCAGTGGGCGCTGAACAGTCCTAGGGGGTGGTAGCGTTGACACTGTCTGTTTTTTCGTTGTGATTTTTTGTGTTAATATAAAAAATACGTGTTTTCAATTATTTTTGGTGGTGGTAGCGTCGACATTTTTTTAATTTGCCTAAGTGGGCGTAGAGTCAAAAACTTTGGTAACCTATGATCTATATCAACACCATTTCGGGTGTACCAGAATAAGGTATCCTAGTAAGGTACAAATATTTAGTAAATCTTTTTTTCGTAATACTACTCTCATAATAGCAGTAGCCGCTTTAAAATTCTACAAATTAAAATTCGAATATATTTATTCGTCAACATAGGTTACAGTAAGTACATTGAAATTCATTATTATACATAAATTTATGGTGACCCTCTAAGCTACGCCATAAGGCATACGAACTAAATAAGTAAATGAGTATAAGGAACATAAGAATTATACACAATTTATAAAGTTCTTAGCTAAAATTAGTATGTCTGTCCACTAATTATATTAATTACGTTGTCAATATACAAATTAATATTATGATTTTACAAATTTAAAATATTTTGATTAAAAATATCAGATTACTTATCAGGATTCAAATACTCATCAATAGAGTAAAATGTTTCGTTAACAAGGTATTCAAATACTAACTAAGTAACTGCCTCCGTGGCCGAACGGTTACCAAGCCGGGCTGCCACGCAGAGGTTCCAGGTACTATTCCCGGGCCGGGATATAAGGGCAGATCTGCCACCTACGCAGTCAAGTTTATCAATCCTACGGGCACTCTTAACATACTTAAAGAATTTAGGACTTTGTAGTATACAGCTAAATCTAAAAAAATAGTGAATTAATAGAATACAAGGAGCCACTTTACCTTACTTTGTGGGTTTGTTATGGGATATCCCATTTCTGAGATGTTAACGATAAATAAAATACAATTTCACTTCACTATCCACGCCGTTACCAGTTGCTTATCGTGAAAAAACCATTATACATATATCTATATTGTCTGTTTTCAAAATGAAGTAAAACCCGCTTGCAAGCAACTAGTGATTTCAGTCGGTAAAAATTCTATCGACTGTCGACTAAGTGTTGGTCACGCTTATGCAATAAAAGCGCAAAACTTGTGTTTTTTTAATCATCATCGATCCATTATTCATGTAATTACAAGTTCATTTGGATTGTCATTTTTGTAAGTTACTAAATTTAGAATTAAATCTATTAAAAATACAAGAAGGATACTAAATTAATTTTTATTCAATATAGACACTCAAATTCTCCTGTCCTTTATTAAAATGTCTGAATACAAATTAATTTCTAAATGAGTAGGTCAACGGTCAAAATAAGAATCAAAAAAGGGAATAACGCAATTAGTAATTGTTATCTCTTCAGCAATCACTTCATCATAACAATTCACTCCATCTTCAAAAAAGACATTATAAATAGACACCGCAAGTATCGGTATGAAAACCAAGCGTGTCACATTTTTTGTACCTCCGATGACGTCACAAGCGCTTTTAGTGATGGAAACCTCCATTAAATCGTAGTCGCGGACGCAGCACGTATTTAAAATAATGATTTTTCAAGTACTTATTCATTGATTATAAGAAGCAGTAAAATACTAATATATAAAAATTTAAAATAATAATATATACACAAATAATAGTATATTTTGGTACCAAAATAAGATAACTAAGTCCTTTATTAACAGGTGTTTTGGAAAAAAAAAGTTGCAACAATAAACATATAACATTTTCTAAGGTCTTAAAAATTATCACCCTTTGTTTCCTAAATCGATCAGAGTCGAGAACTGTGTCAAGGGAACATCACTAATCGTAAAATTTGACCAAAAACATTACCAAGCGGACCTACCACAAAACTGAATGCATTATACGAAAGTAGCGCTCGTTCAATATTCATGGCCTACTAAAAAAGGAACACAAGTGTACCGCACCAAGTAAAAGCCGCAATGTATTAGGAATCACACGTTATACACTCGTTTGCAGTTTGCGCATTTGTTTTCTCGAAATTCATTCAAAAGGAAAATAATTGGTATTTTTTATTAAATTATGCATATCTTGATTACAAAATTACACAACTGTGGAAGGAAACGGCCCTGTTTATTTATCTTCTCACACCTGTGGTGTTGTCGCATTGTCTAAAAGCACAATTAGGCATTTTTTCGCATTTTCTTTGCGTTCTAAAACGTAGCAGCGGCTACTAAGGGTTCTTACACATAAACACGGTACAACGTCGCGTCGTGGCGCAACGACGTGTAAGAGCCCTAAGCGTTTATAGCTTACACAGCTTTGAGCACGCGAAGTACGTACACTTGCGGAGTCTATTTTGATATATGTCTGTGGGAATAACCGTGTGAAGTTAGGTGCAAATACTATGAATAAAGAAACAAAGAGAACCAAAGCTTCATTCAACCGCGCTATGATACACTAATACAAGCTTGAGACGCGTGTGTGTAGAACTCAGGCGCCTTCGTCCGTCACGTAAGGAAAGAAACTTGTTTACAACATGTACGTGTGGCGCACTGTAAGTTTCCGGAATTAATAAGAAAAAAATACTATAAATGTATTTAGTGTTTCTCAAAATATTCTCCGTTAGCGTTAATGCACTGTTTCATACGAATGAAACAATTTTGTAAACAAACATGTTTTTTATACCTACTCTTCGACAGCCTCTTCAGGTGACCATCACGAAATTCGACACTGAGATTCACACGACCGCGTTTGAATTCTGCAAACCAGCTATAGATAGTCGTCTTGCATGGTGCTTCATCGCCAAAAGCAGTTTGAAGCCGAGCGAAGCTCCACTGAACTATTAAATTACACTTAAAGTCATAGAAACCAATACTACGAAAATTTTCACGAGTTAAATCCATGGTGATGTAGACAACCAATTTCTAAAATGACGCCACAATGTAAAAACAAGTGACAGTCAGATGAAACAATCTATATTCTACAGCCAAAGAGTTCCATTTTCAAATGTTGTAATTACTTTTTAAATATTGTTTATGTAAGTGGCCAGTTCCGGAAACTTATAGTAAGGCCCTATGTATTGGATCTATCTATCTTAATAGTATAACTATAACTTATAGTAAGGCCCTATGTATTGGACACTATCGGATTTCAAGGGACCTGTATCAACTTCATGTCAAGTTAGGTCACCGCTCTTATAAACTTATACAAAAGTTACCCAAATTAGGGACCCTAACTCCCTAATTCTTATTTATTGCACCTCTCGTAGTCAGAGTTAAGAGGGCCCCTAATTTCATATCTAAGCCTGCACAGGAACTACCTATATCTCGGGTCAGTAGATAGGGACGGTAACCTATCACAAAGTCGAAATTTTTTTTGTTCGAAATGACGTTTGTTCGAATTTTCATTACACCGAAAACCGAATTATAACGAAACAGTTGTTCTTTCAGGATATGTTGAATGTTTATCGCAAAGACACGGTTAGGTTCTTCGGTTAGGTTAGGTTAAGTTGGGTTTGCAAGTTTCATTATACGGTGAAGCTAAGAGAAACCCACGGGGCCGGCCGATGGTGGTAGGCTGGCTCGAGGAGGAGGGCGTTCCGCGCGGGCTCGTCTGGCCAGCGGGACCGCGCCGTTTACGATGATGTAGTGACGGCGGGGCCGCGGGGAAATAGACGTGTCGGTGTGTCGTTGTCGCTCGTCCTATCCTCCGCGGCCGAACTTGGGCGGTAAGCCCATGATGGGCGCTCCAAGGGACTCTCCTCGGAGAGTCCGCGCGGATGCGCGGATTCGTCGCGGGGGCTGGGGGAGCAGCCACTGAACTTCACTGTCCTGGCCCCCCATGGCCCCTGGGTAGCGGACACGGGGGAGTTCGTTGCCCAGGGGCAGCGGACTCGGGGGAGTTCGTTGCCCAGGGGCAGCGGACTCGGGGGAGTTCATTGGCCAGCATATAGGGGTCCAGGATGGAAGGCTCGTCTGGTGTTCGGCGAGTCTCACATTCGGAGTCGGGGGACCGATGTGTCTCCCTTCTCGGCGAGGGGCTGCGCAGGGCGCGGCCAGCCGCTGGTGGGGGCGCGGACGAGTGTAATAGCGTACCCGTATCCCCGTACCCGTAACCCGTAGTACGGGTCGGGATGTTCCCTTCAGGGTTCAGTCCAGTCCCACATAACCCCGGCTCTGGCCCCGCGGGGCCGGGGTTTCTGTAAGCAGATACCCCCGGATTAACAAAAAATAAAAAAGGTTTAAAAGACACACGTCAATTGACGACACACGTCAAAAAAGAGAGTGCAGTTGTCAACGTAATGATTTGGCGGAATGGTTTTTAAACAAATATGTCTGGGTATATACTCGATGACCGTGATTCAGCAAATAAACTAGTTATCTCTCTATCTATCTATTTCTCACAGGTTTGGCAGAACCGATAAAACCAAAAAACAAAGATCTCATCAAAAGAAATTGGTGAGCTCTGTAGGGCGACAGGACGCTACTTGCGCGAGAGCGACATAGCGCAAGATACTGCTATTCTCGCAAGATCACACGCTTATGTCGCTCTAGTCCAACTGTTGACTTAATTTACGTACGAACGTACTTCAATTGGTGTACCAACTTGTTATGTTAATGTTGTTCCGCCAAATTGTTGTAAATTCGCATATTTTCCTGACATTTCGTAGGATTTTTTTCTTTATGTTCGATCCTTCTATTTCTAATTGTAACAAATTAGTGGAATAAATTCACAAAACAATAAATGAATATCATTTAATCAAAAGTACTATTTCAATGTGTAACATTTTAAACTATAACTGAGTGTCTAACTTTTTACTACACTACATAGATGTAAAAAACATATCATCCCTTTCCTGACTGAGTTGTTACAAATGACATTTGTTATTTTTTTAATGCATTATCGACTTTACATTACGTCCGTTTACATTACGTCAATGATTTACATACTTTATCTATATATTAAGATGTAGGTCATGTCAAAGTTGTTATAGTATGGTTATAACCAGTGATCGGAATTGAGAGAGTGATATGACTAAAACAATCCCGGGAAAATGTTCACGGGACACGCTTGAGTTCATGGGACACAAAAATGGGAAACCGTTATATTCCAAAAATATTCTGCATTGTTTTCGTCCATTATAGCAAAGCTAAAGTTAAACTGGTCGATTTGAAGTGAAACCATTGACGACACCCGTCAATTGTTTCGAATTCGGGCTGGCCAATCGAAGCACAGTTACCGTAATGATTTGGCAGAATAGTTTTCAAACAAATTAACTGACATTTCGTCTCTATTTCTGGTTACTTGATGCCAAATAGTAACTACTGCAGCAAACAAAACAAATAAATGATAACGACTTGGGATTTTACAACCAGATATGTAAAAAAAGTTAAAAAATGCCTTTTCGCTATTTTATTTTTAATTTACCTAAGAACATTCAATGTTGTAATGTACTTTTGAAGACTTTACCATCACAGGTGTGACCAAAAGGGACCAGTAAACGTTGGCTTGTTTGAAAAAAAAACAAACATACTCTTTTGAGATCTGAAAAAATAGTTACTATATCTAGTTATATATCCAATGTGTTTTTTCAAATTTCATGCGTTTAGGTTGAAGAACTGCCGAGTAATTTTGAGTGGATGTCCAGAAAGTTTCGCTCGCGTCGTTTGCACTTCGGTAAAAAGAAGAATCTTCACTTTTGAAAGTTCATTATGATCATAAGCTTACCAAATTACGACAAATAATTTCGGATACGACAGCTAGTGAGGAAAGGGACAATATGACGATTTCAAGTGTAAACTCTTTACCTATAAAGTAAATAGTTCTAGTTTTCGATCTGGTAAATACGCTGTCGTATACTGCGCCCTCCTCCTGGTTGCTCGAAAAACTTCCTTCCCCATCGATTGTCGGTCTCTGCAAGCTATACTCCTAAGTAAATTCCGATCCCGAATTAAGAGGGCAGTCTTAACTAACCATTAAGCATAACTCAAGTGCTAAAATAATGTGGTAGAGTTTTAAAGTCTATAAAAATGCCCCATTGCCTTGAATTTTTTTTATGATATGAAAAAATAGGTAAGCGACACGCCTATAGTATAGTGGTTTAGGTAATTAAGAGCAGTTATTCACGGTCATTTTAAACACTTGGGAAAATTCTGCCGCCTAATGCTCACGGCAGAACAGTAATGGCAAGAGGGAGGGCAACGAAGCTGCTGATTACGCAGGCATAAGGGTGCGGGTCACCTCTGTTTATGGGTGACGGGCACATTGCTAGTGACTCTCGGATTTACGTTTATGGCTGCATTACAACTGTTCTAGATAGGCGTGTTGCTTACCACCACGCGCACAACTCAGTCGTTCCGCTTGACAACACTTGTACTTGACGTCATAAAAAAATCGTTTTTAGGGTGTGTACAAATCTGACTTAAGCCGGGTACTCGCTAGAGAGCTGTAACCGTAGCATGTTGTTATCAAAAATCATAATTACTTTACATATAAAAATGTTTTTCTTTTTATATCAGCAAAACTAAATAGAACGTACATGTATGTATAGTATACGACATATATTTTTCAAAAGGTTTTAACTTTGTTTGTAAAAAAATATCTCTCTCTATTCGCGCAATAGAACCGATTCAGTACTGGAAAAATTGGCTTCGAGCTGAGGAAGTGTCGACTCTTATTAATGCACGGGTGCAGCGTGCCTGCGGCGAGCGCACAGCGCATTCGACAGATCTGTACGCACCCGTACGGTGCGCGTTTGGTGGACAATCCTCATAATAAAACTGCCTTAGCGTCTCGCTTCTTTCGATGAAATAACCGTGTTTTGGTACCTGGGGGTCTATTCTTGATCTACGTCCAACATCCGTCCGAAACAATTACTGTCAAATAAGTAATATTCCACAAAATTAAAAGACAAGTTTCAAGTATGAAGCTTCATTCGCATCACGCGTCTTTTCATTTGGTCAAGTATTGCTTATTTGGCAGTAATTGTTTCGGACGGAAATCGAGAGTAGACCCCCTGCTTGGGCAAGTATTCACGCGAATATTCAACAACGGACGACGTCCTTCTCGTCAACTAGAATCGGCGGATTAAAACACATACCTAAGTCAAAAACCAGCGTCAATCTTTTCAATTAATACATCTACCGACTAAAGCACATAACGTCGTCACAGAGTGAATGCCTCGTATATGTGATTTCTATGTAATTTTTCAAGACGAAGATAAAAATGTGGTGTAAAATGTAGCAAACGCAATAATATTTGTAACTGTGGTCTTGGTGGACATTTATCAGATATCATTTTTCATTCATAATTGACATACCTTAATTTTTTTAATACAATGAAAATTTTAATCATTGTCATCTATAGTTATCGTTTTATTTTCATTTACAAAACAAAGTTCTTGTAGAAAAATCCTATAGTTAGCATTTTCATTTTATAGTTAAATTGTACCTTTCTCAGATACTATATTACTTTAAGAATATGTTAAAGCAAAAAATTCATAAGTTTTTCTTCAACAAAAATCAATAAAAATGTACTACGTGAAAACGCGTACGCGAGGTTTTCCCTTTAGGGCGACAATAAATTAAATTAATTTGTAATTGAAATTCTAGCAGCGTATTTTTCAAATTTATCATTTTCACAACACAAAAAATAAATTATTTTATCAAAAAATGAAGCACTTTTTTAACTTAATGATATGTGCATTAGTCCGTCAACTTTAATAACCTTTGACTTGTTCCAAATTACCGTTCACAAGTATATTCAAAATCGAGGGATCCGAGACAGAAACCAATAAGCGAGTGAATTTTCATGAAAAGTGTTCTTATCTAACACATTATAGCGTACTTTTCAAAGATATGGTTTAGTAATTAAAACTTTAAAAATAAAAAAGATAAATTATATTGTTTTTGGTTCGCCTCTATGTTGCTGTATGCGGTTGACCGAATGGCGCTTGTTTGAATTTGTACACTCCTATATCTGTTTATTGCATTCCAAAATTTTTCTCAAATGTTTCTTCAAATTAGTCTCAACTCACACTGTCCCGTTTTTTAACTACAACGCTTGACGACGCGCGTCGTCGCCCGTTTCCATATTTGCATAACACAAATTTGTACCTTAATGATGGGAAAATAGAGACGAATATCTATAGGCAAAAAACATGACGCGTCGCGACGCTTCGACTCTGCGCCATTGTAAGTTGAGCCTATCATAAAAATTCACACACTTATTGGGTTTAGCGTCGGACCCATCGAAATACGGTTTGAAGGTTGTCATCCATTTAACGCCTCATCTTCAGACCAGTACACCAGGCCTCAATAGTCATTTTTCATGCAAGGCTACAAAGTTGTTTGACGAGGGTGCTTGTATTGAAGCGTGAGCAAGCGAAGGAATCTAAGGGTCGTATTCTAGAACTCTACTCAATGCTCAAGTCAGGATTTGAGTATGGTTTAAAGCACTCGAAATCATACTCAAGTCCCTGCCATTAGGGTCGTATTTCCAGTGCTTGTGTTGCCAGTGTAATCCTGACTTGAGCATTGAATAGAGTTCTAGAATACGACCCCATGAATCCTGAGCGTAGCGAGGGTTTCAAGCCACGAGACACAAAACAACTTTGCTACCGAGCGAAACACACAACTTTTCACCTCACTGTAGCTAGTTTTTCATTTTTTCATTCATTTTCAATAATAAGGATAAATGTACGACAAATCGCGTAGTTGAACGTGTCCTTTTTTTCATCGAAAAAAAAACTTAGGCACATCACAGTACAACGTCAAGTTCGAATTTCAAAAAGCTTTTCCACGCTAGCGTGGAAAAAATGCTTTAGCGCGCAGATTTCTAATGAGAAAGAAAGCCGTTCCGAGCTAGTGAGGTGAAACTAAAATTAAAACAGCCTCAAAGTTGTGTGACATAATGTCGGTTATGTATAACGTGACCAGTCTGTAAATTTATTGTATAAGATAGTTACGAAATGTTTGATGATAAAAAAAAGGATCTAAAATTGCTTAATTAATCGAAAATTTTTAAAGCGATCAGGTGCTCGATGTCTGGTTGGTTGGCTTTCGCGCCATCTTTTTTTTAATCTATCAGAAAATTTTTATCACAAAACACAACTCCCGTACCTACCAAGGTACGGGTGGACACTTCTACAGACACGGTGTAAAAACTGTACAACATTTTTTGACATGAAGTCGGTTTTTACACTATTTTGAGGACAGATGATGCTGGTATGGCACTGAAGCGTTAAGTAGGGAATAACCATTATAAGCAAATTTTAAACCCAGAATTGATCTCGGTATTATCAATTTTAGACACGAATGTTCTTTAAAATGCTGCAACAGCGCGACTTACGCGTTAACTGTATAAGTATGTAATAATACTGTATGTAATATTTTTTTATTAAATTGTTGAGATATTCTAATTGCCCATTCTACAGGTACCAAAAAAGGGTTGGTACTGTGGACATTGAATAATCGAGCGAGACATTTCGACTAATGAAGCCACACTGGGTACTACCAACAAAGTCAAGCAACGGTGAGCCCCCCCAGCTGCCTTATTCCTGCCAACCAATGGCAGTTTTGGGGCTGGGAAGACTTTTTAACTAGCGATACATGAAGACAAAATTAACTTTGTTGATACGTCAAGTACGTAGCAAAATCATTGGAGTTCCTACCTACTTTATTTCCAAGATTATAATAAAAAACTCTCTATTTACTTGCAAAAACCAGACGTCCACGTTTTTCTTAGCCTGAGCAGATTTCGAGTTGCGTTTTTGGTATCCATAATTTGTGAATTTTCGTCGGCTGTTGTCCTCGGGGATTGATAGAGTTACACTCAAGTACGCTGAAAATAAAGCGCAGTGATAGCCTGGGTGCTTTGATGATGTTTTTAATAGCAGTACAGCTCCATAAGAAAGAGTTCGTCCAGGGAAGTACTGCCATCTTATCTATTTCTGCCACCAAGCAGCAATGCCAGCTGTGTTCCGGTTTGGAAGAGTAAGGATACTGGTGAAAGTACAGGCACATGGGACTTGTCACCTTGTCTCAGGGTGACGAGAGCTATGTCTATATTATTTTAATAGTGGCTTATGGCTGACTATGGCGATGATTTAGGAATGGATATATTTGATGGTAATGTTAAAAGATTTCGCAATCGAATCCACAACCACCACGGTTTCTCTCTTTCATGGTTATAGTCATAGTAATTCAATTTTATTTAAGGTTACAGTTTTATTTGTGCCTAAGTATTTTTTATTAATTTACAAACAATTTATATTTCAAACAAAATTGTTTACTCATGATTGGTCATGCTGTATGTACATGTTTAGGTTTACATTCAAGAGTAGAACTAGTAGTAATGTTTAAGCTTTGGTTAAGGAGTGAATGTAAACTGTTTTGTACATCTAATAAATAAATAAATAGTGAATTAATTTATCGGCACATTTTCTCGTTTTCACAATTTTGATAGGAGTGACGACGAATCGAATCAACGTAGGAATAGTGAAGGGAAATGGAATTCGAGAATGAAGCAAAATTTTAAAAGTAACCAGTGACGAGGATCAGGAGGAGGGACGAAGGAGGTCAGCATGTAGGTAAACAGAGACTCAGCTTTCCATTTGCTAGACTAATAATAGAAGTTTAATAGAAGCGGGAGGTACGTGTGCTGCTGTCATTTAGTTCACTGCAGATGTTGTTTCAAGTAGTACAGCTCCTTAGCTATGTCTACCGCCAAGTAGTAATGTTAGTTCCGGTTTTGAAGGGTAAGGGTGCTGGTGAAATTACAGGCACATGGGACTTGTCAACTTATGTCTCAGGGTGACGGCCGCAGTGGCAGTGCCCCTCAGATCTTTGCAATCTCTCCTGATCTCCACTCCACCTGATGTTAAGTGGAAAGTGGTATCCAAACGCGAAGGAACCTAGTGCAGCGATGAAACCCTCACTGCACTAGCCACCTCCACCCTGCCTGCCTACAATATGCCTCTTCACGCCTCGTTTGAAGGACCCCGTATCATAAGAGGGAGGGAAGACATGTGCCGGAAGGGAGTTCCATTTGTCAACCGTGCGGCAGAGGAGCCACCGAACCTTTTAGTAAGCGATGGAATGCGGCTAGTGAAACGGTGACTACGAAGGCCAGCACGCGTGCTTCTGAGCAGGTACGGGGAATTTAAAGCTCTTGAGTGACACTGAAACTGTTATGGACAGGCGTGTAGCTTGCCATCAGGTGTACGAAAATGCTGGGCTGACCTGCATCTTGCTTTAACGCAGTGTGTTCGTTATTGACATTTGGAGGAGTATGCTGATAATGGCTAATTTAGTTCATATTTCTTCAACATTTAAATACGTACCCAAAAAAGGGTGAGTTATTAATTATGTGTTTTAAGTTTTAGTTTATGTTTGCAATGTTCAATGAACATTGATCTTATATTTATTAACGGACTTCAAAAAGAGAAGGTTTTCAATTCGAATTAATGTTTTTTTTTTGTATGTACGTGATAACTCCGGCGTTTGTGAACCGATTTTGATAATTATTTTTTGTAGGAAAGAGAGTACCTCGGTAGTGGTCACGAAAATGTTCGACCTCTAAGGGTGGCAAACTAGGGGATGAATGACTTTTGAGGTCGGTTTTTTAGTACTTTCTACTGAGATTGTTTATTTTCTAAATGTTACACTGTAAGGTAGTGTAACTATTTTTATTTTGATAATATATAGGTACGGTAAAAAAGACAATAAAAACTTATATACTAAAAAGTAAAACTAGGATTTTTAAATTATAGGAATAAAATTGGGTCCCCGCGACACGGTGCCCAAGATGCTGACAGCGTTCCTCCTTTCTATTGCTATGCTAATGCGTTGGGCAAGGTAGCTTCCGGCCCTTGGGTTTCGTAAACAGTCAATTAATTTTTTGGATAAAATTTTATATAGATGAAGGGCACTGGGACCCCACGGGCCAAGGGTTTCGACTCCAAAGGCTGTAAATAGTCGAAGCCTAGTAACTGTACATGTTAAATGTAACATGTCGCACTGTTAGTACAATAGTGTTGTAACTCAAAATATGTGAAATTTATTAGAATATTGTAAGAAACAATCAAGAGATATCTACTTAACTCAAAATGAGACACTGTATGTGAGCTAGTTCTGGCAAAAATTATCCATATTCAAAAATATGAAATTATTTTTTCCATTTTATTTTTAAATATATTTGTGAAATTGTTTGTGTCTATAATAAAGAATAACATATACATAAATTTTAATATTTTTTTTGCGGGAAGTGTGTACTTCGTTTTTCATCGATTCTGAGAAAGTACACTTTTTGAATTAATACACTATTTTATTAACAGTGCGTTGTATAAAAGTATTATTCAAACTAAGGGTTATATTTTTTATAGTTGATAAAATTTAAACTCACCAATAATAAGAAGTAGGTATTTTAAAATTATCATAATTGTGAACGTGTCAATTAAAAAGTTCTTTTTAGTTTGCTAAGAAATCTGTGTTTCAAAATTTCAATTTCGTATCATTCACTATACTGTTTTCCGACACCGTAAACTTGAATATTGATCCACGACGAGGGCTGGTCAAAATTCAACGGCACCACCGAATAAACGTGTAAAAGAAATACTGCAACTTTGCAGGAGTGATTAAAAGCTTAAAAAATTATATTACAACGTTAAGAAAAATAATATTACCTAGAATATAATTGCAAATTCAAATTCAAAATAATCTTTAGTACACTTAAAATCGTTATAATGGTTAAACTCTACCGCTCATTCGTAAGGCAGATTCCCCTGAGCAAGAAACTCTAGGGGTTGCTCTTTGTAAATAACATTTGTATACATTCAACATTTACAATATATTTTTTCTTTTTATTTGAAACACCAGAGACCGAGACTACCTCCATGAGCTAAACGGGTTACTACCACGGATTTTTGTTATCCAAGTACGCAGAAGTTGTATAATAAATAAGCTTTAGTATAAAGTTTTTGTTTCACTATAGTTTTAAACCTCGTGAAAGGCAAATTTTGTATATCAACCGGAAAGAAATCGCTGGAGGTTAGGAATGAAACACCAACTCGTGGTTATGTGGAAAATTCTCCGCAGTAATATAGATTCCCCATATTTGCATTATGAGCTGTGTCGACTCTTTGCTGACGACACATCCTTGATATTTAAAACAGACAGACATCACATTAACTATGATATTAACCATACCCTTTAAAAGGTAGTTTATTGGTTTAATGTGAACAATTTATTGCTCAATGCCAAGAAGACAAAGTGTGTTAAATTTGAATAACGTAATGTAAAATCGACTAGTCCAATCATAGAAATAAATGGAGAAAAGTTAGACTTTGTTAATAAAGCTGTATTTTTGGAAGTGACCTTAGATAGTAAGCTTCAATTGTTTCCACATATACCTTCCTTAGCTAGCATATTAAGCTCTGCTGCATACGCAGTCCGTAGAATACGTGAGCTTACCGATGTTGCTACTGCTAGATTAGTTTATTTTAGTTACTTCCATGGTATAATGTCCTACGGGATTCTCATGTGGGCTAAAGCGGCAGATATGCAAACCATATTTGTGTTGCAAAAACGAGCGATTCGTTCTGTGTACCGTTTAGGTTCTCGGGTATCATGACTGTGGCATCGCAGTACATTTACTCAAATATTTTATATGCCCGTAAAAATATACATAATTTCATTAAGAAAGAAGATATTCATAATATTAACCTTAGAACTAAGTCCAAACTCATGGTACCACGATTTCGTTTAACTCAGGTAAACGATTCTTTTATGGGGAACTGTATACACTTTTACAATAAGATTCCGGAGCATATATTAAGTTTACCATTTCCTAAGTTTAAAACTTACATTAAAAGTATTTTAATTGAAAAGTCATATTACAAAATTGAAGATTATGTTTTAGATAAACAAGTATGGAAAGACAACAATAGTCTAGATTCCACACAATTATGATTCAAAGTGTATTCCATAGCATTTAAGTTTACTTGAAAAGAGCAATCCCTATTGCTTGCTCGTTCTTCTCAGGGAGGCCAGCGTAGTGAACGAGCAGTAGCTTAAAAAAATGACGTTTTCAAGTGTAAAAATTTTACCTGTGGAAGAAATGATTATTTGACTTTACCCCCGTAACTACTACCGCATTAGAAGACACCAGTTGCTTGCCACCCCGTGGTGCCGAACCGTAGCGCGCGCTAAATCACCCATACCGAGCTCCCTTTGCGCACACAACTTTATCCTTGCCATTAACCCAGGGGGGCTAATCTCGGTCTCCGTCAATTACTGTCACAATTACTGTCAAATAAGTAATATTCGACAAAATTAAAAGACAAGTATCCAGTATGAAGCTTCATTCGCATCACGCGTCTTTTCATTTGGTCAAGTATTGCTTATTTGGCAGTAATTGTTTCGGATGGAGATCGAATGTAGACCCCCAGAATGCGACTTGTTTGCGGACGGATGGTCTCTGTTATTGTTAAGATGCCTACGCTGTTGTGAAAGCGATGCCTGAATGGTATTTAATCTTGTGTTTATTACGTTGTTATGTTAGTAATGTATATTTAATTATTGTAATTGGTGTGTCCGTTAGAATTAAAGTAAAATAAATAAATAAATAAATATTGCTCTGACCCTTCCATGTCTAAGTATACGTCTCACTAAGAGCGGGTACACACGGTGAGTTTTAGCGGTGTTGAATCAATTAACTAATTTATTTATTTAATGTATTTATTAATTTCACTTTTAAATTTACAATTAACAAAACATATTATTGTGCATAAACATGTACAGATTTTCGTGCTTAGTTATTCAATATAAGCGACTGTGTCGATTAGTGGTGTTCATGCAAAGAAATATCGATATTTTTTTCAATGCGATATATCGAAATGTTGTATCGATATTTTGAGATATATCGGTACAAAACACCGATTATATAGTAAATAATTCTAAAAGATAGAAGGAAGGAAATTTTACTAAGTGTAAATAAGTAAAACCACCAGTTTTGACACAATAATCAAATGTAATAAACAAATAAGAAATCTTATTCTTATATTCTCATTGGTTAGCCGCATACAAATAATATTATTGACAACCCAAGTTTATGTTCACACGCCAGAAACATCAATCTACACATTGACGTATCTTATTCCGTTGCACTGGAGGCGATTTTCGAACAAAAATGTGTAAGTAGTTTACAGTATCGCTCGCACACAAGCAATATTATTGTCTATATTATTTAGTGTGTGCGGCCAGCCAATAAAACTATAACCACTAGTAGTGGTCCACACGTTACACTAACACATGACCAGCGAATCAGCGCTCGAATTGCGTTTCGTTTCTGCAAGTACAATTTTGAATTGTGTACTTTCAACTTTGTACGATTTTTCATGTATCGGATAAAATATATCGATTCCGAATGATACGATTATATCGGATTGATTCGATATATCGATATATTAAAAAAATATCGATATATATATCGAGCACTCTCAGGGTCGTATTCCAGAACTCTACTCAATACTCAAGTCAGGACTTGAATATTGCAGTGAGCACTGAAAATCATACTCAAGTCTGCTCAAGTTCTGACTTGAGCATTGAGTAGGGTTCTGGAATATGACCCTTAGTGTCGATGCAGTCGCGCGTTTGCATAGATGCAATCGCGTATAAGTCGCAAGTGTAGCAATTTCGCGAACGCTCGTTTCCATCGCTGCTTTAGCAGTCGCCGTGTGTAACCACTCTTACAAAGATAAGCATAAGACAATAGGTCACGTGTACTTATACAATTAAGTGCAGTCAACAGCACATTAGACTTCACATTTATGTTCGAAAATCGCCTCCAGTGCAACAGAACACGATACGTCAATGTGTAGCTTCTTAATAACGCACACACTCAACATAGGCCCGCACTAGGGAAACCCTGTGTCGCGGGCGCCATTGACACACACATAGACACTCACGAGAGAAATAATAGTAGGCCATACAAATAGCTCTCCCGGCCCGGGAATCGAACTTTGGACCTCTGCGTGGCAGTCCGACATGGTAACGGTTCGGGCACGGAGGCAGTTAGATAACAGTTAATGATAAACATTTAATTATGTACAAAATAAAAGCAAAAATATAAATTAACTGTTGTTAAATTAACTTTATATATAATAGAAACGGAAATTCAGCAGTTGCCAGCCCTGTGGATTGCAAAATCTAACAAGCAAACTGTGATAAATCGGTTTTTATTAATTAGCAACAGTGAGTTCTCCATTAAAAACTTTAAATGAACAACCTACCTTCGTGTACGTATGTGTCTTTAACTACGTAGTTATCTACGTAGTTAATTACGTCACGGTTATTCGTCATGGTGTCAGTTGATGCGTAGATACCTCTAAGATATAACCAGAAATAGAGACGAAATGTCATTTAATTTGTTTGAAAACTATTCTGCCATATCATTGCTGTGACAACTGCGCCCTGGGGATAGCTAGAATTAGAAAAAATTGACGGGCGTCGTCAATTGTTTCATTTCAAATCGACCAGTTAACTTGAGCTTTGCTCTAACGGACGAAAATTGCAAAATTACCATTGACTAAATTACAAAGTCAAAGTCAAAGTCAAAGATTATTTATTCCATAGGTAAAATAAATTTACACTTGAAAACGTCACATTTAAGCTACATTTAAGCTACTGCTCGTTCACTACGCTGACCTCCCTGAGAAGAACGAGCAAGAAACTCTAGGGATTGCTCTTTTCAATTGACATACATATTTAATTACCGACGTAATTTGATTCCGTTTGTTTTGTAACTAGATGTTATGCTGTTTTTCCCCACACCACCGAATGGAACAGCTCCCATTGTTAGAGATAGATAGATAAATGATAAAACGGTTATTGTCTTGCATCACACACACAACAATATAATAGGGTAAATTAATTAAAAGAGACACACATAAATCGAAATTAAAAAGAAAAAAAAGCATAAGAACATAATACTAACCTAATTATCGTGCCTTAGTGTAAAATTTGCTCAACAGCAAGGCACTGATTTCCACAGGACACCCCTCAGATCCGTGCTATTTAAAGCTCTGACCGGCACTACAACTGTTATGGACAGGCGTGTCGCTTACCATCAGGCGCACGACTTGTTCGTCCCATCACTTGTCACGTTGTGAATTTGTGGTTTTACCTACAGTTATATTTTCCTCAGTTCACTAAGCCAAGATTCCTTATTAGCAACTTTGTAACAGATACATCTATTTCATACAAAATCGAAATACCGACGCCTACTAAATCTGACTAATGACAGGCAGACAGGCACTCACTACGAGGAAAAAGGAACGTAAGCGCGTGCTCAGAGAGGACAAACTAACGTTGCCCGCCGTGTGCAGTCATGCGGAACCCAATGCTGCGGTTGTACAAGGATTGTAATGTAAATGAAAGATTGTGCGTTTGCACCGCCGGCGATACACTCAGCGGTAGGCACTTATCGCGTAACCTCGAGCGAGTGACGGAACCATACCTTAGAACCGTGCCACAGGTAAAGCCGCAATGCGTTCCCAGCACATTATAGGACATATAGGACTGCCTTCACCAAAAATGAAACAATAAAAATCCTTACAAACAAAATATCTTACTTTATTTAAAAAAAAGAGAACCAAATCACAGTTGCCTAGGAATTATCTACTTTTTGTTTTTATTTTGTGGTCTTCCTTGGTTACCTCCGCCCCTCGCGAGGGGGGCGGGACGGCCGCGGTTGCCGAATGCGCCTCTGCTGCCACCACGGCTGGAACGCATATTCTGGCCACCACGACCTGCAAAAGGAACAACTTAATTTTTTAAGCTGTTGGTGGAAGTTGATACAATGGAGAGGAATATAAACAAACAGCTGATAGTGTGCATTGACTCAGTTAAGATATCTGTGTGAATGTAGATCAGTAATTGTCATAATTGTGTCTGATATTAATCGTAATAAAAGTCTGACATCTGTGGACACCATCACAGTGGTAATATATACACTTTATAGCTTCAAGGAAACTGCCTCCGTGGCCGAACGGTTACCATGCCGGACTGCCACGCGGAGGTCCCAGGTTCGATTCCCGGGCCGGGAGAAATATTTGTACGGCCTACAATTATTTCTCTCGTGAGTTTGGGTGTAATTTGTGGTTGTCTATGTGTGTGTCCATGACACCCGCGACACAGGGTTTCCCTAGTGCGGGGCTATGTTGAGTGTGTGCGTTATTTATTTATTTATTTAAATGAGAATTAAGAAGGTTCGGTTTATATAATTGTAAAAGAAGAAAAGATGAGGACCAAATTGGCCTATATGTCTTTTTTTTAATTACGTAGGCAGCAAACAAGCATACGGCCCGCCTGATGGAAAGCGGTCACCATCACCTATGAACGCCTGCAACACCAGTGGTGTCACGAGCGTGTTGCCAACCCCTTAGGCCCATTCTCAAACCCCTTTAGAAGGACTCCATGCTGTCTTTCTGCGGGAAAACGAAGGGAGAGAAAAAAAAGGGAGAGAGCTCGCAGTTCGCGCAGAGTGGACGTGTTGACTCGTTTTAATTGAAATTTTAAATTGTGCATTTGAAGTAATTTAAACTCAAAGTCCTTTACTTTAGTATCAGTTTTAAGTGCCGCAAAAGTGTCATACGGGTCGTTATAGTTCTAAGTTGCAACTTGGACCAGTGCAAATCTGGTGCAAACTACCTGTCCTTCTCTCGTGTGAAAGGGACGGACTCTGATAATTCATCGTACTCATACTACATTAGACAACAGTAGGCAAGAATGAATGTCCAACATTCACCACCGCATGGATCGAAAACATGTCACGATAGCGATGAGACGATAGCAACTCATAGCAGAATGATAACACCTCGAACTTCAAGTAGTGGAGGATCCTTAACGGACTTGAGGGAACTGTCTAAGCTGGAAATGCAACAAATCACTATTCGTAACAAAAGAAAACAACCAGATGACGATTTTTCTTCGAAATTCGATAGATTTCAAACCGAAATTATGTCAATTTTATCAACTATGGCTCAGACTCAAACAAACAATCTGAACAAAATATCTGAAGATGTATCACTTATCAGAGATCAGATTACTCAAATTAAAACTACAACAGATCAACTTGTAGCTGAACAACAGAAATTTAAACAAGAGCTGAAAAATATATCCACCTTCAAAAATGATACACAACAAAAACTTGAGTCTCTGTCGGCTGATGTTGATACGCTTAAGACCACTGCAGCCACTACTTCGACGCCTGCGCCTGCGTGTGAAGACTTTATGGCTGAAATCTATGACAGAATTCAGAGGGAGAAAAATATAGTCATTAGCGGTGTAAACGAAATTAATTCCCATGTATCTGAACAGAGGCGCACTCATGATAAAATAGAAGTAAGTAAAATTATTAATCAAGTTGTCTCTAACTGCGCTGAGCCTATTAAAATTATTCGGTTGGGAAAGTACAGCAGCAATAAATCCAGACCACTAAAAGTTTGTTTTTCAACGTCGGATATAGCTAAATCGATTCTGCGGAATAAAGCGAATTTAAAAGCTGATGGAATCAAAATATTTTCAGATACAACACCTAATCAGAAGACCTTACTGCAAAATTTGCGAGAACAACTAAAACGCAGAATTGCTGAGGGTGAAAAAAACCTCACAATTAAGTACGTCAAAGGTATCCCCAAGATTACCGAACTCAGTACAAAAAACCTCGTATAGAACATACTGTCGAAAACTTTACCGTAAACAACGTAACATATTTCACAGCTAGTACCTACAGTAACCTAGTTAACAATCCGAAATCATTAAAGTTCCTGTATGCGAATACGCGCAGCATCGTTAAACCTGGCAAACTAGACGAATTGAGATGCAGTATTCAAGCAATCTCTAGCATTGTACATGTTATAATTTTAACGGAAACTTGGATCAAGTCTGAGAGTGAAGCTCAAAAATTAACGCTACCTAATTATACGCATTATTTTAATTATAGAAGCAACAAAAGGGGTGGAGGTGTTTCCATATATGTTCATAACAACCTAAAACACGAAGCTAGCGAAGAACTGTATGAAAATGACAATCATTACCTATGGATACACATCGACAAGTTCAACTTAAACATTGGTGCTATTTACAAACCAGAAAGGACAAACAATGACAGTTTTCTCGAAACCTTCTCACAACAATTTCTCAAACGTCAACGTGTAATAGTGTTCGGCGATTTCAATTATAATTTGCTAGAGGATAATCAATCAATCACCAATTACAAAACTATGTTACTTGAAAGTGGACTTACAATACTAAACAATATTGACCCTAAATACTGTACACGAGAGACTTCTAGCACAAAAACTATTTTGGATCACGTCTCCACCAATCTAAGGAATAATAGGTTTCATTTCGCTACTGTAGAATCATCAATGTCAGATCATAAGCAGATCTATATAGAATTACACAAATATGAACCTGAAACAAAGAAAAAAATTGAGTACCAAGCAATAGACTATAACAAACTATATAAAACAGTAGAACAGTACCAATTACAATATTTTGAAACCAAATATGAGAAATTAGAAATTATCTTAATGGATGCAGTGAATACAGCAAAGATTACAAAAAGTAAAATACAAAACCCTCCAAGAGCAGATTGGATAAAAAGAGATATAATTGAAGCTATAAATAAAAGAAATCAGTTGTGGTATATGTACATGAAATCGCCACAGGAGAAGAGTATCAAGAAACAATTTGTCGCCGTAAGGAATCAAGTCCGTGACAATATTCAAACGACTAAGTGTCAGTATTATCATAAGGCATTTAAAGACTGTGAGAAAAAACCCCTCAAAATGTGGAAACTTATAAATAACTTAGCAACTAATAAAGTTAAAACGACTTGTGCTCCTACAAAACTTGATACCAACACGGGGTCTATTACTCATGGGTTCTCTCCATGGCATAACAAGATGTTTCCCGTTAAGTGTTCGGTATATAATATACAATTCGTTGGTCAAAACACACCTTGACTACCTTATTGAAGTTTGGGGTTCTGCTTGCAAAACACACTTAAAAACATTGCAAACAGTACAAAATAAAATTATAAAAAAACTTTTTCATTTCCATTATCTAACCCCAACTATAACACTGTACCAGAAAACAAAATTAATGACTGTTTCACAAATGTATAATTATAACACCTGCATACTGATTAGGAAGATTCTAAATAAAAATATTCACTCGAAAATAAATTTCACTAAAAAACGACATATTCAAAAACGTATAACTAGGCGTGCTAACGATATTTACTTGCAAATACCGCGAACGAATTATGGAAAGAAAAACATAATGTACGAAGGAGCTCAAATATATAATAAATTACCAAAAGATATTAAGGAAATACAGTCATTCCAATTATTCAAAAAGAAATTAAAATTTCACATTATGAGGAATTTCTCAGGATTTTAATGTTTTTACTTTTATTTCAGTAGTAATTGCTATCAAATTGTCACCATGGCAATTGATATGCGATACTTGATTAAAGCCTTGTTGCTGTTATTTTTTTTGCTAAGTCAGATCATTAAGTTTTATTTGTATACCTTCTTTTAAATATTTAGTCAACACGTACTCTGTGTAGAAATTTTATGATACCTTGTATTTCTCCTTAAGTGAATATGTATGTTCTTTGAGAAATAAATGTCTTAAACCATAAAACTCCGACAGACAGACAGACAGACTCCCTGCTGGTGCGATGGTAAAATGATGCTGTTGACATCATGTCAAACAGTTCTTCAGAACATTGGCCATTGTACAAGCGATAGAACAGGCGTAGGGAGGCGAAGTCTCTCCTCCAACAGACATACAGACAGTTTCTAATATATCTATATTATTTCAATAGTGAATTATGTGAAGTTTAGGAATACATGAAGGTGATGATTTATGGACACATCCTCTCGTTTTCATAATTTTGATGGGAGTGACGAAGAATTGAACCAACATAGGAACAGTGAAGGAAAATTAAATTCGAGCAAGTCCGAATTTCATTTTTCTTCGTGGTGGTTTTGTAAAAACATGACTTCTCCTTCTTCTTTATAATGTTACAACATAGTGTTGGGTAGGAAATGAAATTAAAATAAGTTTGAGGGAGTATTTCATTTGAAAAAATGAGGCAGTACAATGTCCATGCTTCAATTGAGGTGAGGTAGTGGTAAGAATGAAAAGCGCCAGAAAGCATCTTTACAAATCTTTATATTTGTGTAATAGCTAGGGTTTCAATGGCGGCACCATTACATCCAGGTTAAATGGGCCGAGTAACTGAATTATAGATATAGGTATACGAAGGCTGTAGACTGTTATAAATTATTACACATGATTTAGCTTATTTAATGATTATAAACGGAGTAAAGAACCAAAATTAGCGATTATTCGCGATGGAATTTGAAACAGCTCCAACTGTTGTGGCGGTCGAGCTGGGAGTGATCGTGGTACGAAAACAAAATGAGAAAGTGAAGGAAGATGGAACAATTCAAATTTAAAATTTAAATACATGTAAAATAAAAAAATGATAGGATACAAGCGGAGAGAGGCGATACAAAAAGGTGACATGACGGTGTAAGGAGGTCACACCGTCACAAGAATGTTTGCACCTACAGTGAAGACTTAACAGACAGGGTATATTAAGCACATTTTCATAACTTGATGGTATCAATCAATTGGATAACTTAAGTGTTATGATGTAGTATAAATAAATGCTAATTTAGATTTTAAGACTTTCGTGGTTATTCACTATATGATTATCACTAGTATCAGGTTTCTTACCTGATACTAGTGATAATCATGTAGTGCATGGAATCCAGTCCTTAGTGCGTGCAGTAATAAAAACAAAAACACCTCGAGTTCAGTTTTGCGTGTGGATACAGTGAGTGTGGTTTGTGTGAAAAAAGTGAGTGACAATGGTAACGCCACAACAAATCGCGATGAAGGTAGTCGTCGACAGCGCAAGAGGGTAGACAGATATGTCTGCTCATAAAGCTGTCATCTGCCGCCGTCCAGTCAACCCGTGACCATGGAGCGTGCAACCGTTCCGAAATATCGGGAAAATAAAAAGAAGTCGTACTGTGGTAAGAAACCTGATACTAGTGATAATCATTAAATGCTAATTTTTTTGTACTATGATAGTATGATCATATGATGTAAAATCGGCTAAAAAGCGGGCAGTGCAGGACCAATCATTGTTGCATTTGGTGAATTCGAAGCTGTGTGACATGAGTGGGGATGTAACATGAGGCTATGACATGAAGAGGTGTTGTGACAAACTAACCAAGCGAGTGGTACAAATGAGTTGCCTCGTGTATGAGTAACACAACACTGGGCCATTGATAAATCCGCCAATGCTAAGTTAGGAACGCACGCGTTTTTATTAGAAACACTTTGATGTAATGACAAAAGGGTTTGACATAGGAGTGCAACTTAGGATAATAACGCATAGAAACCTAGCCCGCACACGCTAAGTGAGGCAAATTGAAGCGCTCCCAAAGGGCCTACACGAGCAATGACGAAATATGTGGTAAATGAGTGTAAAAATACGTCAGACAAACATAAAATAGATACTAACATCACATTCCACAAGGAAGTAACGCGTTTCAACTTGTATTTTTATATAAATATTCACTAAAACCGAAAATTAACCTACTACTAAAACTAGCCTACATGAATTTGATTTTTGCCTCACTTGTGACAGTTCGTTTGATATGAAACTATCATTCTATGCGTTAATATTCTAAGGGAGTGCAGTTGAAGCTCTCTCCGCCAATGGCGTACTTAATACAGATGAAATTGGAAGTGTACTAACCTTTATTTAACTCGCTGCGACCTCTAGCTTTCACCTGACTCTCTTCCTTAACCATGTCAATAACTTCGTCTGGGATCCTCAAATACTTAATCGTACTGCCTCTAATGTAACATTCCGGCATCCGCCAGAACTTATCACCGTCTCTTGACGTGCAGATCACCTCACGAAGGTTTATATTCATCCAATTATCACAAGAAACCAAATGTCCGTTGTATGTCTCGCCATTTTTCAATTCCACCAACATTGGATGGTTTTGCGCCGTTCGTAATAAGGATAATGGCAGCATCTTTGAAGTTAATACTGTTTTTAAATGTTGGAAAATTTAATTTTGGTGTATTTACACTTTTTCTGTTGATTGTTTGTATAGATTCAGAATTCGCAGAATGAAGGTTAGAATTTTGGGTGTTTTATCATAAGCACTAATTCAACATTAATTTTTAAGCTACATTATAATATTGTAATTTTTAGTTTTCTCAAATCGTTAATTTAATTTAACCATTTTAATTATTTCATTTTTATAAGTTGTTAATTACCACTAGCTAACATGTTCATAGTTCACATTGTTATTTTTAACTCGATCTATATTATAAAAAGTTTGTTTTAAGTTGCTAACTTCGTTTTATTTTATTTTTTGTCCCAAACTTAATCTAACTAGAAGGTTTGCTCTTGAATTTAGCAATAAAATACGAAATTGAAATTTATTAGGAATATTAATCTTTTTTCTTCTTAATGAATGGTTTGTAAGACTGCTTAGTAACCGACAGAGTTTGGAACATTACGTATTATTAGGTTATATTGTAGTTATATAATTAGTATTCCTGGATTTCGTATTATAAACACGTTCATTCCCAAAACAACAAGAACAATAATTCAAGTCCCATAATTCGGCAAATGAATAATTTTAGATAAAAGTACTAAGGTTTCACTATAAAACACCTTTTCCGGTACGATCGTTACATGAATTATGATTGTTTGTAAATTGCAAAAATTTGTTTTACTTATTTTGAGTAGATTATTATTTTCTTCCTATTTAAAAAAAACATATTTTTAAGATAGTATGTGAATGTAGTTATGCGTACCATCCATTGACTTACAATTATGTGGACGTCGGGTCCGCGCTAAAAAGTGTCCGCACTTGTAAGGCGCTAAAATCGTATACAGAGCGCGACACTCCGCTTTAGTCTTCATTTGTTCTACGGACAGCGCGATACTGCGATGACATAACAATTTAAGGGTCGTATTCCAGAACTCTACTCAATACTCAAGTCAGGATTTGAGTATTGCAGTGAGCACTGAAAATCATACTCAAGTCCTTGCCATTAGGGTCGTATTTCCAGTGCTTGTGTTTCCATTGCAATCCTGACTTGAGCATTGAGTAGAGTTCTAGAATACGACCCTAAATTTCGTATAGGTTGACTTGGGACATTTTTTTCGTGGTTTTTGTATTAGACCCGTCGTCCATTTATTTGTAAGTCAATCGTACCATCTGTAATATATTTTTGTGAAAGGTTAGTTAATAATGTACTTAAACTGATTAATCTATTTTCGTTAGGCCGGCCACATTGTGTCCGAAATATCGATTCGAGATTCCGTTTAGACATAATAATAATAATAATAAGTTTAAAATAAATACGAAAATAATAATAATAACAAACACAGTCAACATAGCCCTGCACTAGGGAAACCCTGTGTCGCGGGTGAAATAAATTACGAGAGAAATAAATGTAAACCATACAAATATTTCTCCCGGCCCGGGAATTGAACCTGGGACCTCTGTGTGACAGTCCGGCATGGTAACCGTTCGGCCACGGAGGCAGTAATACATCACACACATACGTATTTCCCTTCAGAATTTGGACTCAGCCGAGAGACGCGAGGCATTGAGTGAGTCCGATGTTCTCGCAGCGAAAATACGTACGGAATTTACGACTGTGTTGCGGCCGTACACTATCCATGGAAGACATTAATTCGGAACGACTTTTTCCATGCGGAATTCCAAATGCACAAGCCACCATATGGAATTACGAATCGGAAAAAAATTCGAACGGAATATATATAGTGTAGTACAGTTATATATGTGTGCTAAGTCCGTGATTTGTATGGTTTTGCTGTATTTGAAACGGATTCCGTCTGTATCTGGCCGACCTAGAACATTTTAGCGAGCACTTAGCGAGGCTATCGGCTATTTTACTTGCCACTGTCAATGTCAAAAATGTCGTTTCACGGGCGAACATCGTGGTTTCAGAAACAAGATATCGCATCTGCGATGACTACGAAACGAAATGCGTCTTGTTCCTTATAACGCCGTTACTTCGTGAAATTTCTCGAAAAGATCTCCTGAATTCACTAAAAATATCTAAAAATTGTTTCCTATCGATCCTGCTTGCTTCTAACAGGTAATTGAACAAGTTTACAAAACAGAAATCAATTAAGTTTTGATATTTTCAGAAAATTTTCGGGTCGTATGTTTCGAGCTAAATCTTTTTTTTTTCCAAGCCGGTCTAGCCATACCTAGGTATATTCTGGTTCTAGACTGCATTGACCTTCGGTTTTCAAGGTCTACACCATTTGTTTTGTTTACAAACGGAGTCGTGTACATTTGCATGTAAAAGTTTTCACAATTTTTGCGTGAAAGTTAAGAGTGAAATTATCTTTATTAACATGTGTGAGAGTCCTATATTAGTTACTGTAAGTTGATTCTTGGCTACTTCTACTGTAGTCTAGTCAAATTCAATGTAGTTTCACAAATTCGATTAGGTTCTTTTCAGAGCTCCTTGTGAAAATGTCCAGTCAGAGAGGTACTGCCACCTTACCTGTTTCTGCTGTGAAGCTGTAATGTCAGCATTATTGGGTTCCGGTTTTTAAAGGGGTGAAATTACAGGCACGTGGAAATTGTCAACATATGGGTGACGGGTGCAGTGGCCCCTCAGATCTTTGCGATTTAAAGCTCTGAGTGGCACTGCAACTGTCATGGACACGCGTCTTGTTTACCATCAGACACACGACTTGTTCGTCTCCTCACTTGGACCTATCATAAAGAAAGGCCTTTTTTGCCTATTTGTGTAGGTTGTCACATATAATATGACCGTCTATGCATACTCCATTAGATACCAGTGGTGAAGCATTGGTATAGCTGGAGCAACACAAAAAAAACTCAAGAAGAAGTGGCGCCTTGGTGACACTTAACACAATTTATTAGCACACAAGGTACTAGTATACTTCATTTAACTGGTTAAGTTATTCTACATTTAAAATTTAGCACAAAATGTAATATGATAAATAAAATAAAAATAGCCTTTATTTACTCATTACTTCTAAATCTAAATTAATTCTAAGTCTTAACTAACGCTTACTTCTAACAGTATTAATTCTTAATTCTAACATCAGCATCGGTTCGGGCTCTAATCAGGTTGTCCTCTGACATAGGCCTCGTCCATATTTCTCCATAAGAAACGGTCTTGTGCGGACCGGCGCCATTCTCGGGCAGATCGTCTTCCCATCTTCTTGTTGACCTTCCTCTATGCCTCTTTCCATCTCTTGGATACCAGTGTGTCACATCCTTTGACCACTTTTCTTTTGCTGATCTTATTGTGTGTCCACACCAGCACGCTCCACTGTTAGATATGGAAAGATATAACCCACACCTTCTCCGATTCTTGTAACTATCGACTATAGAAGATGTGGGTTATATATAGTTTTCGATATTTAATTCAGCAATAAATGTTTTTGATGTAACTCCATCCTATCCCTTTCCTCCAAGAGGGGAGCGATTGTCAATTTCCGCCAATACAAGTAGCCATGTGAAGTGACACCATAAGGTGGCAGCACTGTCCTGGACAAACTCTTTCACAAGGAACTCTCCCACTACTGAAGTATCACGCTCACAATCCAACTAATTCTTTCCAGAGTAATCCAAGATGCCACAAGCTCGGCGCAAGACACCCTTCAGTGGGAAAGCGAAGAAGCAGCAGCTGCAGGCCAAGAAACAGAACAAGACAATGCTGATGTCTAGTAAGTATTGATTGAGTGCTGACATGTCTAACCAGGGCTGGTAGCTGTAAAGGTACCTAACTGGGTGATGAAATACTTTCATAGGTTTGTCATAGATGGCGCTATGGCTAAAAAGTAGTTGAAAACCAAATACAAAGATCCGACAACAAGCACATAGAATAATTTGTGAGGTTTGCTTGTTCAGTTTGTGGTTTAGCTGGCATAGTGTCTGGCACAGTTTGCTAGAAGATATTGGTTCGAATCTGGCCAGATCAAAGGAATTTTTCTAAGAGTTCGATCTTAGTATTAATAATTATAACAAAATTGTGGAGTAATTTCAAAAAAAAAATTAATTAAAAAAGTTATTAAATATCATGATAGTCAAACATTATGAAAATCCATAAAAATTTTAGTAACGATTTAGGAATTAAAAATCACAAACAAAGTAGACATAATATAGTTACAATGATGATGTATCCGTGTAGAACAGTCGAGTGTGTTATAGAAGGAAACTGCCAATTGATTGTATGAGTATTGATTGCAGCAATTTCTGTAAAATACAACAAAGCGATACCTCGAATGAAAGCTTTAGTTAAGTTTAGTGTTTGATAACTTTCTGTTATTTTTGTAAACAACCACATTTATTTACTAATATTATTTTCCCCGAATATTGTAAAAAAAAAAACAAAAATAACTTTATGGAAAGGAAAAGAAACAAAATAAAACCGACTTCATGCAGCCGAGATCGACTGCATGCAGTTAAAATGGTGCTCATTGGTGGAGATAGTTGTCAAAAATAGAATATAGTTTTCTCAACGGTATCTATTCAAAAACAATTGAAAGCGTCTCAAGTGGTCCGAGCAAATGAGTAAAGCCAGAGTCCCACTGAAAAAAAGGTTCCATATTTAAATAAAGGAGTGAATGCAGTTTACTTTTGTGTTTATCTAATGCACCCAGGTGATTTAAGGGTCGTATTCCAGAACTCAATGCTCAAGCCAGGATTTGAGCAGACTTGAGTATGATTTCAAGCACTGAAAATACGACCCTAATGGCAAGGACTTGAGTATGATTTTCAGTGCTCACTGCAATACTCAAGTCCTGACTTGAGTAGAGTTCTGGAATACGACCCTCAGTTTACTAAAAGTGTACTTAATGCACCTAAGTGAATTAAGTTAACGCACCCGATAATAACTTCATGCAGTCGAGGTCTCTTATGTTATGACTCCACACTCGTTTTAGTTAATACTGTAAACATGCAGTCAATCTGTTAATAGCTTCACCTCCAGGCGAACAACTTGTTCCTTCCTTGACTTGGTGTCATAAAAAAAATAAAATCCCAAATGTGATTTTTGTTTTTCTCAGATGCAGCTAGTTCAGCAACCTACGACATGATAGCGGTAAATTATCAGCCGGGCAAGAGCCGCGGGGGGCGCGGGGAGAGTAATCGATACGCGCTCAAGTTTTATAGGGAGACTGAAGCGGAGCTCAAGATGAAGAAAGAAGAAGCGCTGTGAGTGTTTATTTTGTCTCTTGGTCGCTACTAAGATCAATTAAAACTAACGGGTCCGTTCATTATGCCATCGGTTTGGTAAGCCCCAAGGTGTATGCCCCCCATGTTAATAAATTTTCAATCAACATTTTTAGTCCCATATCTATTAATATATAAAACTATATATAATAAGCAATAAAATTATTAAAAATTGTGTAGTACAGTAGGCTACCTGAAGTACTCCATGCAGACAAAGTTGCTGGCACCGGCTAGTTACTCTACAAAATTTTAAATAAATTGTAATTTAGACTTTATATTTTATTTCTCACGGCAACATTTTTAAGGGTCGTATTCTAGAACTCTACTCAATGCTCAAGTCAGGATTGCACTGGAAACACAAGCACTGGAAATACGACCCTAATGGCAGGGGCTTGAGTATGATTTCGAGTGCTTTAAACCATACTCAAATCCTGACTTGAGCATTGAGTAGAGTTCTAGAATACGACCCTAACGATCGTTCTCTGAGAAGAGGCTGCATTTGAGTAGTGGTAGAATTTCTTGGGAAAGAGTTAGTCCAGGGAAGTACTGCCACCTTACCTGTTTCTGCCGCCAAACATTAGAATAGAATAGAATACATTTATTACAAAACACCACACCACAATAATAAACAGTAAAAAATTAAAAGTAAAAGTATTAATGTGAACATAATTGCGTTCCGGTTAGGAAAGGTAAGAGTGCTGGTGATGATATTACACGCACATGGGACTTGTCAACTTATGTCTCACGTAGGAAATGAAACTACTTTTCCGGATTTAAATCGCGTATATTTGTTTTTTCAAACAAACCGACGTTTCGGGCCTTTACAGGTCCCATGATCACGGTTGACTAAGGTGGTACAGTCTTCAACCAGTTATGTCTAATATTGATGCAAACTACCCTATTTTTTCAAATTTAGTGAAAAAACAAATATACGCGATTTAAATCCTGAAAAATAGTTTCATTTCCTATGTGTAACAATCGCGAAAACCTAAGAACTCAAGAAAAAAGAAGTGGCACTGCGACTGTCATGGATAGGCGTGTCTCTTAGCACCAGGCGTCCGACTGCGACATTCGCGTTTACGAAATCTAGACTTTTAAGTTGAATGCGTGCTTGTTTCAGTAAATCACTAAACCCAGTTCCCGAGAAAGCAATGGAAGTGAACCCGTTGGAATATTTTCCCGCTGACATATCGTTCCCTCAACGCCCACCGTGGGACTACGCGATGTCGCCAGCGCAACTTGACGCGCAGGAACAGAGATACTTTAAGGTTAGCCTGTGAATCACTTTATCGCCGTACATATCGCACACTGAGATTGATAAGTGACACAATGCAAAATATTCGCTTTTGAGTAATGAGCAATTTTAAAGACCTGAAAATTGTGATAACTGCATGCGATTTTCAGCTAAACAAAAGGGAACTTACGTAGTTTTTAGAAGTGTTATACAAATTTTCACCTACCACAAACAAAATAAAAGTATTTTTTGAAAAATTTATTCAGTGTCACTATTCCCTTAGTCTTTTCATGTAAATTAACATTTCTTAATTAAATTTTTATTGAATTGATATTCAATTATTTTTTGTGAAATTACTCCACTAGTTTGTTATAATTATTAATACAAAGATTGACTATAACAAAAAATACATACGAGAATTTCGACGACTCGGTAACTGGACCCGTGTATCAGATGGTTAGAGCAAAACTACGGTGCAGCATGGACGTGGGTTCAATTTTTGCATTCATAATCATAAAAAAACTGGAGGTATTTCACAAAAAAAATCTTAATAAATAAACCTAAAAGCTGTTAGAGAGAATGAATGAAAGAAGAGAGGGTTGACCAAGGCGAATTTACCATGATCAAATTGAGGCCATCCAAAAGAAGGGCCAGATCAAGAGTACCCTAAACCGCCGAGCGTGTATGAAAGCACTGATGCGTGTTGATGAGGCGAAAGATGTGTGTCAGGATCGTAGCAAGTGGAAGACTGTTGTCTCTGCCTACCCCGATGGGAAAAGTATTTTTTATGAAAAGTGTGACAAACAAATTGTGCGCCTTTATATAAATAGAAAGTTGTGCCATCTCCTGAATAATCACTCTTT
>NW_020653723.1:76238-84421 GCF_003589595.1 Hyposmocoma kahamanoa | reverse complement strand
TTATATAAATAGAAAGTTGTGCCATCTCCTGAATAATCACTCTTTATGTAAATAGCAAGATTTGCCATCTCCTGAATAACCATTCTTTATATAAATAGAAAGTTTTGCACTCTCCTGAATAATCACTCTTTATTATTAGAGAGTTTTGCCACCTCCTAAATAATTACCCTTTATGTAAATATAAAGTTTTGCCACCTCCCGAATAATAACTCTTAATAAGATACGAGTTTGAGAAAGTAAGGCATCGATTTGTTATTGATATATTTGTTATTCACAGGAATACATCGACAAACTACAAAAGTCTGAACACTGGAAGGACATATCCTACTTCGAACTCAACCTGGAGACCTGGAGGCAGCTGTGGAGAGTGCTCGAGATGTGTGACATACTACTGTTGATAGTGGATGTCCGATATGCTGTAAGTTTTTTATGTTGCTTGTACAGCCGACATAAGAAGTACGTGATCGTCTACAGTCTTAACACAAAAAGAACAATGGCGAACTCCCATATAAATTTTTGTTGACATAATTTATATGCTATAAGAATATTAGTCCACAAGAACTGGAGAGGATGTGGGTTATATTTTTCTGTATCTAATGGAGCAATAAACATTTTTGACGTAACTTCACTTATGCCGTTGTTCCATTAGGGGTGCGTATTGATGAGATTTTTTTTCAAAACATTTTTTTAGTGTGCAGTATTAAATTATTCCAGGGGATGATGTTTCCTCCCTCGCTCTACAAGTACATAGTGACAGAGCAAAAGAAGGACATGATAATCGTCCTAAATAAAATTGACTTGGTCCCAGCTTCTGTAGTGGCGGCTTGGAAGGAATATTTCACGTTAAACTGGCCGGGCATACGAGTGGTGTACTTTACTTCTTGCCCTGGATATAATTTGGCTGGCAACACCAGCGACAAAGCAGGTCAGTGTATTATTACGGTTAAGTAGTTATAAACGCACACACTCAACATAGCCACACGCAACATAGTTATGTAATAACTTTGCACTTTATTCTCAGATTTTTACAGATATTAAAATAAAAATGTATTCGAAATTCGAGGTTTTATTGTAATACTAGCTGGTTATATTTATTTATTTATTTGCAAACAATGTAGGGGCTTAGTCGATGAATGGCCAATTCGCAAAATGGCTACCAGTCTAGGAAAGCCCAATTCGCAAAATGACTATTTCGATATAGGCCCAATTCGCAAAATGGCCAATTCGATATAGGCCTAATTCGCAAAATGGCTAATTCGACAAAGGCCTACTTCCTAAAAGGCCCAATTATAAAAACGGCCAATTCTTAAAATGGCTAATCTGCAAAATTTATTTTGCCCTTGCGTGAGGGATATTTGAAAATCGTAGTAATTATTTTCAATGGGATTTTATTCTAAAAGTCGCGCGTTAAAAAGTTTTTAATACATTTTCATATAATCTTATCCATGTTTGTGACTTTTGAGTTTCTTTTGTATTATTTTATTTGTGACAAGTTTCATAATGGAAGAAAACACATTTATTTTCGACAAAAATCAAAAAGGTAATGAAACGTTATTACTAAATGGATACAGGTATAATAAAAGAAACAGGACAAATAAAAATCAAAGTACGTTTTGGAGATGTGCTAATAAAAATGAGTGTAGTGGATCTATAACTATAGATTCTACCAGAACAAGGATACTAAGAGCACCCCGACACGTCTGTGAACCTGACCCAGACAAAAACCAAATTTTTATCAAAATGAGTGAACTCAAAAACAAAGTATGCCAAAATATGGGGCCAATAAAGGGAATTTTCGATAAAGAACTGGATAATATGTCAGGAACTATAGTTACTAAGCTTCCATATTTTCACACTAAAAAAGATTCTCTTTATAACGCCAGGAAAAAATTTTTACATGCACGTAGATTAACATTCCAGAATTTAGAAGATGTGTATGTCCCAGAAGGATTGGCAGAAAATTTTCTTGTAGCCGAAGATGGGAGCACAGATAAAATAATAGTTTTTGCTTCGAAATTATCGAAAAAGATTATACATCGTGCCTCAAAAATGTGCTTATACGGTGATGGTACATTCAAATGTGTTTCTCGTCCTTTTTACCAATTATACACCATCCATATTGACATAGGTTCCGACGAAAATACCACAAATATTGTTCCAATTATATATTCTCTTCTTCCGGACAAGACTCAACTCACGTATACGCGACTTTTTAAATTATTCAAAGATCGGCTTGGACTAAATATAAAAAAATTTAAATGTGATTATGAGGTGGCGGTAATGAATGCCGTTAGCGAAATTTACCCGGACGCAAAGATAACCGGTTGTTACTTTCATTACCAGCAGGCTATTTGGAAAAAAGCAAAGGAAATGGGTTTAACTAATTGTAAGGAAAATAGAAGAGTCATTCGGATAGCCGCCGTCATGCCTCTTTTGCCCCCACGTTTTATACCGGAAGGATGGCAAATCATTTATGGGAAGATAGAAAGTCTGTCTTATGCAATGAAAGATTTCCAAAAATATTTAGAGAGACAATGGCACCGCCTGACCCCAACTTTATTAAGTTGTGCTGGTCAACGCCACCGGACCACCAATGCTATTGAAGGTTGGCATCGCCGCCTAAATGTCATCATTCCGAAACGTCCCAGCTTATTTCACTTCATCCACAAAATACGAGGGGAATCAAAGCATTTTGACGTAAAAATTAAGAAAACATTATTTGAAAAGCAAAGAAAAAATCGGGCAAATAGAGACATTATGTTTGATAAAAAATACAAACATATTGTAACAAAACTAAAAAGGCACGAGATAACGGTGCAGGACTTTTTCAAGAAAATTATTTATTTACAGTTTTTAATGTAGTGTGTATCCTTTTTCTCTGATTATTTTTACTTATTTTATTTATTTTATTTTAATTATTTCATTTATTTTATTTTCTTTATTTTGTTTTATTTGTTTTTTTTTCAATAATATAATAGTGCGCACTTGACCTCCATCTCAACTGATGGAAAGTGACGATGAGGTCGACGATAGAGCAAGCACACTTAAATAATGTCTAATCACTCTCGCCTTGAAAAGGCCCAAATTATAACGCTCAGGAAATAAGTCAGAAGGCATGGAAATCTACACCATAGCAGTTCGCCATATAAATGTGGAAACATAACGAATCTTTGGAATGTATATTCCAAAACACGTTTAATTTGTGTATTTTCTTTATTTTGTGTTTTTTTTAATTTCATTTATAAACGTAGAATTTGTACAGTATTTTTTTATTCGATAACATGCGGAAATCGGAAACCATAGAAGATACAAGGATTCTGTTTTAGGACCCATTGAGTTTCTTTATGTGAAAACGATTTTGGCAAAGTCAATTTTTTGGTTAAGCGTAAGTTGCCCTAAAAAATTAATAAAATTGAATATAATTGTCTTTTAGTGCTTATCGACTCAGTTTCATAAAGGGATCGTTTTAATGTTTGGGACGAAAAAAATCGGGACAGCAGAAGTTGGTAATATTAACTTAATAACATTATATTCAATGTGACCAACTTCTGCTGTCAAGATTCTTTTTTTCAATACAATAAAATCATTGTTATAAGAAACTGAGTTTATCAATTTTATTCATTTTGCATAAAAAATCCATTGACTTTTGCTTGTTCTAATGATATTTTTTTTAATTGTTATTGTAAAGATGATGAAAATGTAAACAACTATTCTATTTATAAAGACCAACTCTCAGAGTTTCTTGCTCATTCTTCAGTAGTAGAGCGTACCTAATCAATGATGATTTTGTTCAGTATTCGTTTAGTGGTAAAATTTTTGTTTTTTTTGGTGTCAAGGTGCGAAAATAAATATCCTGAAATTCATTTATGCAGTAATTATTTCAACCTCTAGGCTATACGCGCATTTTCACAATTGGCCATTTCAAGAATTGGCCATTTTAAGAATTGGCCTTATCAAGAATCGGCCATTCCAAGAATCAGCCATTTCGAGAATTGGCCGTTTGTAGAATTAGTCCATTGGAGAGTTAGCCATATTCAGAACTAGTCATTCCGCGAAATAGCCCTCATTTTAGCTAGTAGCCATTTTGCGAATTGGCCATTCATCGACTAAGCCGTATGTATGTACTTATCACCTATATGTAGGTACAAAAATTACATAGGTGATAAGTACATACATACCCCTTTGGGGTGCTGCAATTAATTATTATTAAACGTAATATTAAAATTGTAAAAATAAAAATAATAGCAAAAAAATAATAATAATAACATTTAGGAACTAATACATATAGGATCTTAAAATTATCATTAATAAACTTTAGATCATAGTATTACATAGACTTAAAATTACTTATCTGAAACTGGACTCTTTTAGCTTATAGGAGAGTTCTTGAAGTCTCCCACATTGTAATAACATTTACTTAACAAGAGAGACCTCAACTTGGTTTTAAACACGTTGTCACTATCTACTTTCTTGAGGATGTCTGGTATTTTGTTATAAATTAGTATGCATCTATATAGCGGGCTATCTCTGAACATTTCCAATCTTGGAGTTGGTAATATGAGCTTTGCGTTTCGACGTGTGCTTTCCTATAGCTGACTATACTAATTATCATAGTTTTATTGGTTCTCTATACAAACCTTCACCCCATATTTCACCTCCTTAAGATTTATTTTTGTGACTAAGAATAGTCTATGTCCTATCCACGGAGGAAAAAAAACAATGCGAATGCTAAAACTCACACATTCTTCATTTGAGACACTACAAAATCTTGATATTGACTGGTCGTAGTTTCAAATTTAAAAAGAAATAACAAATTCTGGATTGTTAATATAATTTAAACTTTAACCTGTTGGCATATCGTTAAAAGTTCAATACCATCAATACCTATTAATGCAAGTTGGACGTTTTGATATTATATAGAAATTTCAATTGACGTGCTGCCATCTTGCGGTTAATTGCTGAACGACGACGAATTGGAGTTATTAATTTAGTTCTCGAAAAAAGAAGCGACTATATTGCAGGGGTATAAGCTTTACTTTCGTTTCTTGTAACAAACAAATTATTGCGATAAACAGAAAATTGAAAATGTATTAACTGTCATATTACACTCCAAAACAGCACATTAAGGCATTACTCTAGGATTTTATAGAATTTGCAAGAAAGAATGACACAACCATACCATACAAAGCGAAAACGGCGGACTGAGTTCAGATAGGTCTTTCCAGACCTATAGTTGGCACGCGTCAGACGCTAACTAACCACTTCTACTGTATTTTGTTCTGTGGCCCAATCTATCTCGATACTCAAATATATCAAAATCGGTTCAGCTGTTTAAGCGTGGAAATGGACTTTTTCAAATTCATAATATTACTTTGGATTGATTTTATTGATAAATAACGTGGTTTTTCTATCGTGACATTAAATTGTTTTTGGGCAATTACTTCGCTGCTTTCTTATAATGATTAATATAAAGATAGAACACAAAGAAAAAATCCTTCTTTATATTATATTAGTCTATTTATGCGCTATTTGTTTTTCTAAAGTATTACGGTTGGACTTGGATAAAAGATACAAAAGCGATCGATGGTCCAGCGCCTCTCGGCGGCAGTCTTTATGCATCTCGCGAATAAACACCGCGAATGACCGCACGTCTTTTTTTGTAACATTTTTGTAATATTAAACAGTCATTATTAAATTTTTACGGAGTTGTATTATTTACTTATTTAAATAACCAGATATTTTCTCCAGGTCTCCAGGTGCGCCGGCGCAAGGGTCGCCAACGCATGTGCGCGGAGGGAGCCACGAAGATCCTAGAAGCCTGCAAAGATATCGTTCAAGGGCATGTGGATCTACATTCGTGGGAGAAGAAAATTAAAGAAGAAACAGAAGTGGAGTTTGATTATGACGAACAGACGGAAATCGGTAGGTTGTGTATATTAGACATTATTTATTTTAACTCCACACAAATTTCCACTTGGCAGGTTTTGTACATCGTGTATATAACCAGAAATAGAGACAAATATTGATAGAGCGATCATCTAATAGATCATCTAACCGACATCTAGAATTTTATAACACTCTATGCATTGACTTACAATTATATGGACATCGGGTCCGCGCTAAAAAGTGTCCGAACTTATAGGGCGTTAAAATCGTATACAGAGCGTCATTCACGCTTTAGTCTTCGTTTGTTCGACTGACAGCGAAACAAGCAAAATTAGGCAGTACTGCGATAACATTACAATTTAAATTCAACGTTTTAGCTTTTTCATATTCCTTTACACGTCACTACGTTTAAATAGGTTGACTTGGGACATGTTTTTCGTGATTTTTGTATTAGACCCGTCGTCCATTTATTTGTAAGTCAATGACTCTATGTGAGTAATGAGCTTTGCCGAATAAAACTGAGAAATGCTAAAGTCACGTGTTATACTTATTTCAGTGAATTCAGGACTTTAAAACGGTCCCCTGTAAACTTGGCAATTTCGACATACGATACTTTACGTAGGAGGGGTCTCTAGGGAGGGGAGGGGTGTTTGGTTATTGTTGATTTTCTTATTTGTTATGTAGTTTTTTCAGTAACTTTATAATAATCGAATGATTGTGTTTATTATTGTCTCTAAATCGGTTCTGTCTTCGTTACAAATTATCTCGATGAGATATTTAAATCGATTTATTTTTCATACGATTTTATCTCATCCAGCGCCCACAGTAGGAACTGTTGGGCCACAGAGGTCATCTCCACCACTTTGTATCAATATTATAGAATTTGTGTTTTTCACATAGGTGAAACAATCCTCGAAAAATCCGACACGACATTCTACAAGCACGAGAAATACAAAAACGGTATAGTCACCATCGGTTGCGTGGGACAGCCGAACGTGGGAAAATCGTCGCTATTGAACGCAATGATGGGACGCAAAGTTGTTTCTGTATCTAGAACGCCGGGGCATACTAAGCATTTTCAAACTATATTTCTGACGCCTCAGGTGAGTACTATTAACAGTATTAATAATGCGAAAATGATGTTAATAATGCAACAATGACATTAATACGACGTTATCGTTAATAATGCAACATTGATATTCATATTGCGATATTGATTTTAAAAATGCGACAATGGTATTCATGATACGACGGTTATATTAATAATGCGACATTGATATTCCCCACTGACCTTCTGTATAAGTCATGTGAAGTATTAACTGTAAGGCAATTATTTATTAAGTCCACAGTCCTCAAACAGCACGTATTGCTTCCATATATTACTGAAAACACTAATAAAAGACGAAAAGATATTGTCTGCCCCAAAATTATATCATCAAAACATACTTTTATTTCAAGATTTTTTGTGTTTCTTGGACCATTTTTGTACAATAAATTAAACGCCAAATATTCCATTTATAATTTCTGTTGCTTCAAGGTACTTAAAAAAAAATTCTCCAAGAAGCTCTTCAAAATATGTCCTATGAGGATACAGAGAATTTATTTATTATCGTAAAATAAATGTTGTCTTGTTTACATTTAAGTGTACATTTTTTTTGATTGGCAATTTATTGTTTAATTGTTTAATTTTATTTCATAAGATTCTCCTAAAAAGTATTTATAATATTAATAGTATCTACGTTTATAATTAGTTAGTTCACTTTTTACCTGAAATACAGGAATTTCCTAGTTCAGGTACATGTGTTATTTTTACATTATATCGCATAAGTAGTCTTTAGTTTTCTCTGTACATTATGTTACTGAATAAACAATTTTATTATTTTATTATTATTATTATTATATTAAGAATGCGACATTGGCATTAATAATGCGATAATGGTATTTCTATCACAGGTTCGCCTCTGCGACTGCCCAGGTCTGGTCTTCCCGTCTAAAGTTCCTCGTTCCATACAGATTCTCATGGGATCTTATCCTATAGCGCAGTTGAGGGAACCATATACTACTATTAGGTAAGTTTATTTATTGCAAACAATGTTAGTACAGGCATTACACAGGTTTACAGGTATTAACTATTAACTGCCTTCGTGTCCGACAAGATGGCTGGACCAAACCAGATATATAAATCAAACTGTCCTCATTATTTACTACCTTTTGTTCTACTATTTATTATGTCTTTTTAACCGACTTCAAAAAAAAGGAGGAGGTTCTTTTTACGCGATAACTCCGGTATTTGTGAA
>NW_020653723.1:0-46238 GCF_003589595.1 Hyposmocoma kahamanoa | reverse complement strand
GTAAACTATCCATTCTCGCAATAAATGTAAATGCATTCGTCTCGTACGCATTACATCCATTTTATACGCCTTATAAATTCGCTGGGCGCATAATTTTATTCATAGACTTCTCCCCGCGACTGTACTCGGACGCAATAAACGTTTTATTTAAACTCGTTTTTTATGTTATACGCGTGAATTTTATTGTTATCTGCAACGATATCTATGTACTAGCGTACTGGATGTGGCATTCTCTACATAAGCTGTGTTTTACTGATGTGCGGTGAAGACGCTGCACATCATGTAGTTGGTTGTCAAAGTTCAAGATGGCGGACGCAGATGCGGTCCTCTTTGAAAATTAATTTACATCGGTGTGTTTCTCATATTTCGCTATTTGACTAATCGTGTGATTAATTTAAAAAGCTTTAAATTATTCACGTTGATTCGGTAAGTAATGTTGTAGTTTTTTATTAATTTGTGTATTATAATATTTGATAATCGCGAAATAATATTCAAAATGTCACACTTTTTTTATAATATCAAGAGAAGGGATGAAAAAGTCGTGCGCCTGATGGTAAGCGACACGCCTGTCTATAACAGCTGCAGTGCCACTCAGAGCTTTAAACCACAAAGGTCTGAGGGGCACTGTTATTGTGCCCGTCACCCTGAGATATAAGTTGACAAGTCCCATGTACCTATAATTTCACTAGCACCCATTGAGTATATACCAGAAATGAGACGAAATGTCATTTAATTTGTTTGAAAACTATTCTGCCAAATCATTACGGTGACAACTGCGCTCCGATTGGCCAGCCCCGAATTCGAAACAATTGACGGGAGTCGTCAATTGTTTCACTTCAAATCGATTAACTTGAGCTTTGCTGTAATGGACGAAAATAACATATTTAATATTTAATTACCGATGAAATTTGATTCCGTTTGTTTTGTAATTAGATGTTTTGCTGTTTTTCCCACACCACTAAATGCAATACCACGCCATTGTTAGAGATATTATCTTTATTACAATAAATACAGAATATTTTTGGAATATACGGAGACGTACACAGGTCAGTTGTTGGCACTTCTACATTTCAGTTCAAACGACAGTTGATGTTTATAAGTGATGTATCACAGTTGAGTTGCCCTATATGGCCCTTATTTCGTCTCTATTTCTTATATACTCGATGCTAGCACCATTACTCTTCCAAAACCAAAACGCAGTTATGCTAACATTACTATTTGGTGGCAGAAATAGGTAAGGTGGCAGTACTTCCCTAGAAGAATTCTTTCACGAGGAGCGCCTCTGATACTAAACACTATCCATCTCGTTTTGCAAGCATGTAATGACACGTGTTAAAACAAGACAAAACAAAAATCATAGATTAATAAGCAACAGTGTGTTCTGACTACAAAATAACAGAGTATGTATAATATGATTGCATCGAGTATATAATCAGAAAAATAAGGACCATACATTCCTGGTAACTTATCAGTGATACATCACTTATAAGCATCAACTATTGTTTGCACTGAAATATAGAAGTGCCAACAACTGATCTGTGTGTACGTCTCCGTATATTCCAAAAATATTCTGTTTCATTTAGTGGTGTGGGAAAAACAGCAAAACATCTAATTACAAAACAAACGGAATCAAATTTCATCGGTAATTAAATATTAAATATGTAATTTTGCAATTTTCGTCCATTGTAGCAAAGCTCAAGTTAACTGGTCGTATTGAAGTGAAACAATTGATACCCGTCAATTATTTCGAACTAGTGCTAGCCAATCGGAGCGCAGTTGTCACAGTAATGATATGGCAGAATAGTTTTCAAACAAATTAAATGACATATCCTCTCTATTTCTGGTTACATACTCTATGTATGAATAACAGTCACTAGCATATGAATTGAAAAAATATAAAAAAGACTAGGTTCAACGACATCTATGTCCTTGACTAGGCTTCATGGTCTAAAAATCTTTGTCGTTCCGCAAGGAAAAGTACATAAAATAACATCAATAAGGTAATTATTTGACACTGTCCCAATGTATGACACTTTTGAATTTTTTTTAAATAAGAAAACAGATATTAATTTACAAAACCGTGTTAAATATACTAGCAATGGCAAATATGGGTTCCGTTTAGAAGCCTTCATCGATTCACTCAAAATTTTTTCAAAGTAGCGACTGTTTTTGGCAGTTGATCGGAGTTGAAAGTGCATTGGTGCTCTTAAAATATCGTTAAGACTTTGAGAACTTTGAGTGCATATCGAGTTCTTAGGTTTTCGCGATTGTTACACATAGGAAATGAAACTATTTTTCCGCATTTAAACCGCGTGTATTTGTTTTTCAAACAAACCAACGTTTCGGGACCTTTACTGATCCCATGGTCACTATTGACTGAGGTGATACAGTCATCATCAGTGATTACCTTCTTCTTTCTTACTTTTCTTCTTTCCGATGCCAATCTCTACTAAACTCCCGAAGCGAGCAGACGTGCTATATCTCAATATTAAATTATAAATAGAAGTTTCATAAATACGTTTACATAACGCACACACTCAACATAGGCCCGAACTAGGGGAGACCCTGAGTCGCGGGATGGACGTGTGTTCCATGGACATACACATAGACAACCACAAATTACACTCAACCTAATGAGAGAAATAAATGTAGGCCATACAAATATTTCTCCCGGCCCGGGAATCGAACCAGGGACCTCCGCGTGGCAGGCCAGCATGGTAACCGTTCGACCACGGAGGCAGTTGTTTAAAGATGTAACATGTTTGTATGATGTATGTCATCATACACATTTTTGTAGAAAAGTTCATAGTTCCTGATGCGTCAAGAAATGACAAACCTCCAGAAGGACATCAATAGGACTCCAGGCTAAACCACAATCTACAGGACATGCTTGAGCCGTGCCAGAAGTGCGTGTCACGTGCGACAAATTGACACGACCATAACATATAAAGTGAAAATGGCAGACTGAACTCAAGTATGTGAAACTACACGTACTGTTGACACAGGTGTCATGCCCACTAAGCACTTCTACCTGCTTCTACTGCATTTATTATTCTGTGATATTCCATAATCTTTTGTAGCTGAGGTTAATTTATATATTGTCTTTTTGATTATACTATTTGTTCAATAAAATAACGGTTTGCAAAGCAACAAAATACGAAGTACTCACCCCTTAAAGTTTTCTTACAACGGTTACCTAGGGGTAGTACCACAATTGAAAAGAGGGTAGCAAGTTAAGTGGTGATTCGTGTAGGTGCTCGTCATCCCTTCGAGGTTAGATTTATTGTGATCCTATAGAAGTTTGGGAGATTCAAACAGTGTGGTTTTATTATACGTATAGGATGTACGGTAGAAATACCAAAACCTGTGGTTTTTAAACGTTTTAAACAAATATTTGATAATCAAAATTTGCCATTTGCAAGATGTGAAACTATAGTGATATAAAATTATACTAAAGATTTGTTAACTTATGCGTACTTGGACGACCATTACATTACATGAAAAACTTTATTATGTTAAGAGGGAGCATGCCAAAAAAGTTTTGACGTTGGCTCCGCCCACATTTGTGAGACAAATATACGCCTGAAGTTCGCGTGACATGCGACAGGAGATGTTGAATTTTGCGCATTAAAAGTACCAAATTCGTTTTAGCGGAATAACTCTAAAACTAAAGGGATTAAAAAAAATCCGTTGTGACAGTTTTCGATCATGCATAAATATAATTAATTATCTAATTTTTGTCCTAATAACCTGTAGCATTTCGAGGACGAATCGAAAAAATGTGAAAATTAGAGGTCATTTCGTGATTTTTATCTATCGAGGAAACTTTATTGTTTTATGTTTCTGATTAATGTCTATGCTTGAATGTATCGTGTAGTTACTCATACAATATTTTATTTTTAACTTTGAAGTGGATATACCACTCTAAAATCAAATCGAAGATTAGGAATTTTTCCTCTGCTCCCTCTTAAGAAGTATTTGTTTTCAAAACAGACATAACATTAATACGAGGAATATGAAAGACAGAAGATAACGTAGTGTACATTCTGCCCAATCTGTAAATAATTTACTAAAATATAATCTTATCACAAAATTTGTAAGGTATACTTTTATTGAAAGTGCAGTTTATATTTTTGTGTCTATATTTAATCAAATATTTAACCACATTTAAGCGGTAACCGTCGTTTTTTTTCAAAGTCAAATAATCTATATTCCATAGGTAAGCAAATTGCACTAGAAATTCTCATACTGATTAAACTCTACTGCTCATTCGTAAGGCAGATTCCCCTGAGAAGAACGTGCAAGAAACTTTTGTAAATATACATTTGAATACATTTACCATTACAGTATTTAATTTAAACAACTTAGATCGAGACTGCCTGCAAGAGCTAAACGGGTCACTGCCACGGAATTTTGTCAAGCAGAAGTTATATAACAATAATAATGTTCATTTTTATCGAGTTCTTGGGTTTTCGCGATTGTTACACATAGGAAATGAAACTATTTTTCCGGATTTACATAACTGGCTGATGACTGTACCACCTCAGTCAACCGTGACCATGGGACCTGTAAAGGGCCCGAAACGTCGGATTGTTTGAAAAAAACAAATATACGCGATTTAAATCCGGAAAAATAGTTTCATTTTCTATCTTTATTTTTCTCTTTACAAAGGGTATTAAGTTTCATAATGTAAATTTACATCAAGTTTTAGAGTACCTTTGTAAGTGACTGGAGCCATATTAGGAACTAACCTGTGTGATAAATCTCCAGGCTTCACCCAGCCTGATAAAATGGTGTCTGATAAAGCAGTTGCAGTTTAAATATTATTACACGCATCTAGTTTTAGAAATATTGTAAGCTATTATAGAAAAAAAAAAATGATGATAATTTAGTGGCGCAGGTACGGACAACGGCACATCAGACAACACATTTTTGTTCGAAAATCCCTCCAGTGCAACGGAACAAGATACGTCAATGTGTAGCTTGATGTCCTGACGCGTGTACATACAAGTAAAATAAAAAGCGCAAATATGACATATAAAAAAGACAAAGGTTGCGTGCGCGCGCTATTGTGTTCGTTTATGTATGTACAAATTGTATCTATAAAAAATAACTTTTAATAATTTTTAATTAAATCCCCAAAATTATATCATCAAAACATATGTTTATTTCAAGATTTTTTGGGTTTCTTGGACCATTTTTGTACAATAAATTAAACGCCAAATATTCCATTTATAATTTCTGTTGTTTTAAGGTAAAGGAAATTCTCCAAGAAGCTCTTCAAAATATGTCCTATGAGGATACAGAGAATTTATTTATTATCGTAAAATAAATGTTGTCTTGTTTAAGTGTACATTTTTTTGATTGGCAATTTATTGTTTAATTGTTTAATTTTATTTCATATGATTCTCCTAAAAAGTATTTATAATATTAACAGTATCCACGTTTATAATTAGTAGTACTTTTTACCTGAAATACAGGAATCTCCTATTTCATGTACATGTGTTATTTTTACATTAAATCGCATAAGTAGTCTTTAGTTTTCTCTGTACATTATGTTACTGAATAAACAATTTTATTATTATTATTTATTATTATTAATTACAATCGCAATCTTACTAGTCAGTGGCGGTAGAACTCCTTGCAAAAGACTGTGAGCTTTACTGCGTTCCGGTTATGTTGAAATTACAGGCACATGGCACTTCTTATGTCTAAAGGTGACGGGCGCTGTGGCAGTGCCACTCAGACCTTTGCGTTTCAAAACTCTGAGTGGCACTGTAAGTGTTATGGACAAGCGTGTCGCTTTCCACCAGTGGAGTGATTCACGTAATCAAACCGTTACGATATCGTAGCGATTTACTCATTGACTTACAATTATATGGACGTCGGGTCCGCGCTAAAAAGTGTCCGAACTTATAGGGCGGTAAAATCGTATACAGAGCGTCATTCACGCTTTAGTCTTCGTTTGTCCGACTGACAGCGAAGCAAGCAAAATTAGACTGTACTGCGATGACATTACAATTTAAATTCAACGTTTTAGCTTTTTCATATTCCTTCACATGTCACTACGTTTAAATAGGTTGACTTGGGACATTTTTTTCGTGGTTTCTGTATTTGACCCGTCGTCCATTTATTTGTAAGTCAATGGATTTACTCGTCGAACTGCTTTTTCGTATTCACGTGTAACAGTGAACGTCAACGAGTCCTATTTTAAAGTCGTTCGATCCAAATGTCGTTAAAGCGTATTCTGGTATATGATCGACTCTAAACGACAAGTCTAACGTATTCTGCTAAAATTTTGACAGTTCTTTCAATAGGTTTTCGACGACTAAATGTCAAATTCCACAATCCAAGATGTCGTTCATTGGTTGTTACGTTTCGATTCTACTCATATCAACGTTCATTCAAGTGATACGTGGATTCTTCAGACTTCGATGGAACGACTACGTAACTTCAACGATATTTTGATAGCTTGAACTTACGTGAATCGCACTACAGGCCTACGACTTGTTTGTCCATTATTATTGTTAAAACCAAACAATTGCAATGGCAGTTGAATATAGTATCTCGATGGGTACCCACTGACAAGCCACTACTCTTAGAACCACCAAGCGTACAACATCCCGCCATTGACACTCTTTCGACACACAACTGAGATGATTTAAAGTTACCAGACTTGAGACCCTGGTCTCTAACCAGGGAATTTCCTATAACATGAGTTTCCTATACTATAAAGCCGGCGAGTTTGGCAGGAGCGAAATGAGGCCTATACCCAGCAGTGGGTGATACAAGGTTGAACATGAATGAACGATGAGTACCAGAACAACTGAATTCACTGAAGCATCTTAAAAAATGACGTTTTCAAATTTATTTATTTATATTTGGGAAATTACAAATTTCCTCGACTGTTCTAAATGTATCAGTACTTCATAGTAATGTAAGAAAAATATGATCAAAATTAAAATTAAAATAACAAATTAAAAAAAAATAGCAAAGCAAGGTTAACATTCAAAGTGTCTCTATGGTGTGATTGGGTGCGTATGGTGTGCGTGTGCGTGTGCGTGTGCGTGTGCGTGTGCGTGTGCGTGTATACGTGGGTGCGTGCGTGCGTGCGTGCGTGCGTGCGTGCATGCGTGCGTGCGTGCGTGCGTGCGTGCTTGCGTGCGTGTGTGTGTGTGTGTACTTACTTGTATATTATAAATATGGTGTGTTTGTACTACTATTACTCATCATGTTTTTTATTACTTCATTTTTAAAATTTGCCTTAGAATTACAAAATGGGTCCAGTCCACGAAATTCTTTGTTATGCTGTCTTGAAATACGCGAAATAATAGAATTTTGACCATAATTTGTCCGGTAAAATGTAAAAATTTTACGTATGGAATAAACGGTTATTTAACCTTGATTTTACATCGAATGGTTTTTATTTCCATGAGATATTCTTTAATTAAGTATTGTCATAATTGTATTGTCATCTTTGTATTGTCATAATTTTGTTTATAAACATTTATAAACAAAATTATGACAATACAAGATATTTATTCGCTTAAAAATGTAGTTAACAATGATGTGTTATATTAAATATAAATACAAATTGTAGACATTATCACATATGTCGCTCTGATCCCAAAGTACCAAAGTAAGTAGCTAAAGCACTTGTGTTGTGGAAATCGGAAACAACGACGATACCACAAACACCTAGACCCGAGACAATATAGAAAAGTTAGTTTTCTACACTGACCCAGCCGGGGCTCAAACACGGGACCTCAGAGATGGCGACACCATGAAAACCGGTGTGCAAGTCACTTGACCACGGAGAAGTTCTCAAATCTTGAACATGCAAACCTGAATCAATTTATCTCGCTCGCATCCCAAATTGGTCTAACCGGGAATCGAACCCGTGACCTCCTCATCTATGCCCACAGTGCTAAACATTGTGTCATAGTTGTCTTTGTATTGTTAATATCTTTATCCTTTCTTTTCTATCCTTGCAAACCTCACACAAAAAGTACCTACCTATACCTTACCACAAAAAGTTATCCAAGCCCAGCCCTTAAAACCCTGCAGCTTGACTTCTCTCACGTAATAGCAATAAAGTCAGTCAAAACTCAGTTTATTATGACCGTGGTGAGCTACTGCTGCATACGGGGTGTTCCACAACCTGTATTGTTTTAAAAAAAAGAAAAAGTAATACTATGTAATAGCAGATTTAATTTAAATATATATACATTCTATAGACACGTATTCAAACACCCCACCCACAATATACGCAAACAACACACATATACACACACACACATATAAAAAGTACTGTCTAGTCCTAGTTTTTAGTTTTATTTTATTTTAACAAGTTTAATCATCTACTCCTTATTACATAATGTTAAGTCTCATTATTCAAGGGATGGGGCCTGGTGACTTGTATTACAGGTGAAATACCTACATCAAGCACCAGCTTCTATAATGTACAAAACAATATGCGTGAAAACCTAAATAATGCCTATTCACTCTTGTCTTGAAAAGGTCCAAGTTATAACGTTCAGGGAACAAGTCTGCAGGCAGGGAACTCCAATCCGTTCGCCATATAAATGTGGAAGCGTAATGCTTCGTGCTGAAAAGAGCAATCCCTAGAGTTTCTTCCTTGTTCTTCTCAGGGAAGTCAGCGTAGTGAACGAGCAGTAGCTTAAACAATGACGTTCTCGAGTGTAAACATTTTACCTATGGAATAAATGTTTTGACATTTGACTTTGGGTACTATAGGTACATCTATGTCTTGTTATAATTTTTATTAAATGGTAATTTGTAATTAGTAGTAGAGACAAATAATTATTAAATTAATAATCTCAGTACAGAGTACTAAAAAAACCGACCTCAAAAGTACGTGGAATTACGACTATTTGCTAAGTTTCATTGAAATATCCCTGTATACGACACTGTAGATAATAAAAATCGGTTCTCACTACTCAAAGTATATTGAGAGAAAAACGCCTTGAATTGGAGAAATACCAAAATCAACCATTAAAGTAATTGCTCCTAAATTAATGTTAGGCGCTATTTATAAAAATGAATCTTCATGCGTGAACAGCCACCCTTAGAGGTGGATGCTTTTCTTCAAAATGAAATGGGACCACTATGGAAGTACCCCCTTTCCAACAAAAAAAGAATCATGAAAATCGGTTTACAAATACCGGAGTTATCGCGTTAATTAAATTAGAATAATTTTTTTAATGAGGAAATCTTTTGTTTTTGGAAGAATATATTTTAATCCAAATCTTTAATACAATTGGGGATGTGATTATATATTTTTATTAACATGGAATGAGAGGTACATGAACATAGCTTCAAGCCATAGTAAGGAAGTTTTAATGTATTATGATAATGGTTCTTACGTCTTATTACTTTTACTGGAGAGGTAGGTCTTTATGTTTTTTGACGAACTTACAGGCTTCATATTATTATTATTTTACTTATTATAAAAAAGGAAGTGTAGTAAATAGTGTGCTCTAGAGAGACATTGCAGTGCCCGGGGTACTACATTGTCTAAACCACATAATTATGGATTTAGATCTAAGACAACCATGTGGCAACACAATAAATACGGCTTAGAATTTTTATTTTGACAATATACAAGTAAGGTAAAAAGACAGTAAAAACTTAAATACTAGAATGTTTAAATAATATGAAAAAAATTGTGTCCCCGTGACAAGGCGCCCAAGATGCTGGCAGAGTTCTCCCTTTGTATTGCTATGCTAATGCGTTGGGCAAGGCCGGCTCTTGGGTTTCCCAGACGGTCTATTAATGTTTTGGATAAAATTTTGTACAGAAAGGGTACTGGGACTCCACGGGCCAAGGGTTTCGACTCCAAAGGCTGTAAATAGGTAGTCGGAGCCGAGATCCTGGTTTTACTTTTGCAATAAATATGAATATGAAATAAAACAAGTATGGATAAGATAAGTACAAGAACTCTACTACTCATTCATATTCATATGACAGATTCCAGTCACAAAAAGTGCAAAATTATAGAGACATCAAACAGTGTACAGCCTGTAGGTAAAGGTGTGACACTGAGCACCCTTTATTCGCTCGTAAATTTCGTGCGATGAATATGTTACGACTTAGTTAACGTGCACTCTTGTAATATATGCCCTTCGTACTGTAAAAATGTAGCCACTTACATATATCCGATGAACTACGCTACCTTTGTTTATTGGTAATTTTCTATTGTTTTTGTAAGCTAAAATATTTATTTACTAATACTAATAAGACTGCCTCCGTGGCCGAACGGTTACCATGGCTGACTGCCACGCATAGGTCCCATTTTCGATTCCCGGGCCGGGAGAAATATTGGTATGTCCATGACACCCGCGACACAGGGTTCCCCTAGTGCGGGGTTACGTTGAGTGTGTGCGTTATTATTATTATTATTGTGCGTTATTATTTACTAATATTATGTTCCCCGAATTTTGTTAAAACAATTAAACAAAATTCGAAAACAAAACGGATTTTACAAATTTCTTGCCCTAACAAATCTCTGATGTCTCTTGGTTTTAGGGATTTTTGAAGGCATGACAACTTTTCTAGACTTAGAGGAAAAAGTACGCTTCGAATGAAAAAAATAACTTTTTAAAGGAATTTCAAATCGAATTTAAAAGTTATAAAATAAGCGAAAATTGTTAATGTGAAGTATTAATCTAAATTGTAAGACGTTTGTCAGTTTCAGGTAAAACTTCGATCTAACACTGCGTGTATATACTCTGTCTGGCATTGTGACCGGTGCAACCTAAATGTAAACGGGTTGAAATGGCCGGCACCAAAGAAAATCCTAAATTATGAAATATTGCTAAAAAGACTTATATACAAATGAGACCAAAAACAGTTAAGCCAATGTCATTTTTAAATTTTTATTTAATTGATATTCAATTATTTTTTACGTGAAATTACTCCACTACTTTGTTATAATTATTAATACAATCTAGGCTGGTAGCTGTAAAGGTATCCAACTGGGTGATGAAATACTTTCATAGATTCCTCATAGATGGCGCTACCGGTAAAAAGTCGTTAAATAACTAAATATAAAGATACGACAACAAGTACAGAAAAATTCGTGAACTCCGCTGGTTCGTAGTCGAAAACCGAACATCTTTTCCTCGACTTTGGCGGTGCCTCCAGTTTTACCAATATTGCCTTAGATGGTGTATCCCTAACAGTCTGCTCTGATTTTCGGTACCTCGGTTCGTTAATACAGAACGATGGCGAGATAGACCGGGACGTTAAGAACAGAATAACTGCAGGAAGGATAAAATGGCGACAGGTCACAGCCACCAGGCGATTGGCGAACGCCCCTTAAGCTAAAGGGGAAAATATACAAGTCCGTGATTAGACCTATATACTTTTTGATTAGACCTGTCATGATGAAAGGATGTTGGGAGATGAAAATGGAAGATGAACAAACTGTGCATGTAGCGGAAATGTGAATGTTGAGATGGACGTGTGGAGTGACGAGAAAGGACAAGATAAGGAATGAGTGCATCAAGGGAAGTTTGAAAGTGACGCCAGTGACGGAAGAGATGAGGAGTAATAGGTTAGCGTGGTATGGACATGTCATGCGGAAGAAAGAATATCATGTGACGAGAAGTTAGGTATGAATGTGGTGGGATACAAGGGGAAAGGAAGGCCAAAGAAAAGATGGGTGGATTGTGTGTGAGTATAATAATCTCAGTACAGAGTACTAAAAAAACCGACCTCAAAAGTACGTGGAATTACATCTATTGGCTAAGTTTCATTGAAATATCCCCTAGTTCGCCACTATACAGGACTTGATACTGGATATAATAAAAATAGGTTCTCACTACGACACTACTCAAAGTATATCGAGAGAAAAACGCCTTGAATTGGAGAAATAGCAAAATCAACTAAATAATTGCTAAAAGTAATTGCTCCTAAATTAAAGTCAGGCGCTATTTATAAAAATGAATCTTCATACGTGAACAGTTGATTTTCTTCAAAATAAAATGGGACCACTATGAAAGTACCCCCTTTCCAACAAAAAAAGAATCATGAAAATCGGTTCACAAATACCGGAGTTATCGCGTAACATACATACAAAAAAAAAAGAACATACAGTCGAATTGAGAACCTCCTCCTTTTTTGAAGGCGGTTAAAAACAGACGCTATACCAACTAAGCATACGACGAAATACTTAAGATTTCTCATAGATGGCGCTACGGCTAAAATAGTCGAAAAAATTCGTGACGTCCGCCAGTTCGCTCCGTGGCTTAGTTGGTATAACGTCTGGTACGGTATGCTAGAAGACGCCGGTTGGAATCCGGATCGAAGGAACTTTTTTTGAGTGTTCGGATCTTTGTGTTAATAATTATAACAATGTCATTATTTAAACATTTTCGAAAATTCTAGCCAGTGTTAAATTACAAACTATGAGCAATCATTATAGATTTCATAGTGTTTCGTATTATTCTGTGTGTTCTAAAAGTAATCAAGATTTAAAAATCGATACTACCTGAGCTCGAAATCAAAGAGAAAGCCAAAGAAAAGATGGACGGATCGTGTGTAAGTATAAAAATGACGGCTAATAGGGTAGAGTGGAAGAAAAATACACGTTGTGCCCACCCCACCTAGCGTGGGATAAGAACAGGAAGAAGAAGAAGAAATATATATTTTTATTACATTAGGTATCTAACGTTAGGCTGGACACAGTGAAACTATTTTGTTACATATCACTTCCTGTACTACCTGTTTTCAGAAATAAATGACTAGATAGGAGTCCTACCAGACCACAAAGAAATTTCTTTCTGTTTTCTTTCCTTGTATTAATAATTATAACGAATTAGTAGAGTAGTTTTACACAAAATAATTGAATATCACGGTAGTAAACCATCGTGATATTCGTTATTAATTACAACCTTTTTATAAAAAGATATCGACTAAAAAGAAACTATATTCATCCGTAATTAACCGACTTCAACGTTCGGCTGTATGTGTGTTTCAGATTTCTCCGTCAATTGCAGACCGATTTTGAAATTTTTTGTTTAAAAGAGTGCACGCTCGTGGTGGTTCCATTGTTACCAAATCAGAATTCGATGAGGGGATCCATGGAAATCGAGAATAATCCTCAAATTTTATAGGCATGTCCAGTGTATATATCCATTTCTCCATCAATTGTAGACCGATTTAAAAAAAAAATCTGTTTTAAATCTATCACAAATGAAAAAAATATTTTCCGCCATTGACTTACATTATATGGACGTCGGGTCCGCGCTAAAAAGTGTCCGAACTTATAGGGCGTTAAAATCGTATACAGAGCGTCATTCACGCTCTAGTCTTCGTTTGTTCGACTGACAGCGAAGCAAGCAAAATTAGACAGTACTGAGATGACATTACAATTTAAATTCAACGTTTTAGCTTTTTCATATTCCTTTACATGTCACTAGGTTTAAATAGGTTGACTTGGGACATTTTTTTCGTGGTTTTTGTATTAGACCCGTCGTCCATTTATTTGTAAGTCAATGTTTTCCGCATATAAAAGTTGACTTTTCATTTGACACAATACATGTAATCAACAAATCACCGCGGTGATTACCGTGACCATGACAATCAGAAAAAAAGTATAAAATGTACAAAGGAGTCTGTAACGGTCCCATTGTCACCAAGAAGTCAGAATTTAAAGAGGGGATCCCATGAAAATCAAAAACAGCCGATAAGCAAGTTTTAGAGGTCGGTTTTCTTTTTCAATGAAAAAGTTACAATTTGTTTTCAAAAGAAGGATCATCGAAATCGGTTCAAAAAACTGTCAAATTGAGAATATTTTCAGTAAACCTCTATAAAAAAATACATTTTGGTCTTTTATTATTATTAAACCACACTACTGCGCACAGGTCTTATCTAAGAAGAAGCCCCTAGCAACCGAAAAAAAGACTCCGTAATTCTAAGAATATTATTTGTCTTTGGCTTATCGTGGTCAAGCAGTCCAGCCTAACATAACAGAGCGTTAGAGGGTACAGGCGTGACGATAATTGTTCTATATAAAATATATTTTGGTAGCAGTAGAATCGTCCAGGGAAGCACTGACATTTTACAAGTTAACAAGTCCCGTCTCTTACCCTTCAAAACCAGAACGCGGTAATGTTCACATTCTTGCTTAGCGGCAGAAATAGATAAGGTGGCATTATTTCCCTGGACGAACTCTTTCTCAAGGACCTATACTGTAACTAAAAAAATTTAACTATATTTTGTTGTAATTATTAATACAAAGATCGGACACTCAGAAAATATTCCTTCGATCCATCCGGATTCGAACCAACATTGTCTAGCATACCGTGTCAGATGCTATACCAACTAAGCCACGGAACGAACCGGCGGACCTCACGAATTTTTCTGTGTGTTTGTTGTCGTTTCTTTGTTTTATTTCGTTTTTCAACGACTTTTTATCCGTAGCGCCATCTATGAGAAATCTTAAGTATTTCGTCACCCAGTTAGATACCTTTACAGCACCAGCCCCGGCTAGAGATGTCGCTATTCACTATTTTAAATTTTTACTGAATTGATATTCAATTATTTTTTTGTGAAATTACTCCACTAGTTTGTTATAATTATTAATACAAAGGCCGTTACTAAAGTTACTTACTAATTATTCAAGTTGGGAATTGCCTATTGGTTGAATCATTTATAACTTCCGTCGCCAACTGTACAGATACAAGTAAAAACTCCGAGGGGCGGTTATCTGCGGTCGGCAGCTAACCAAAGAAAATATTATTTTTGTCCACCTTACCTCCACGAATACGACACGATCGCCGACCGGAAAATTGACAATTGTGTTTATAAATTGGATGGACCTTTGGACCTAGTCATAGAGCTCATTCCAGCGTTATTTTTTATAATACCAATTAACAGGACGAACAAGTGTCGTTGCAGCGTTGCAAAACAATGACTATTACTTCATAGGTAAGGAAATTACATTTGAAAACGTCGTATAGATTAAACTCTACTAATCATTCTTAAGGCAGAGAGAAAATAAGTATAAATCTCTACCTAAAAACAATATAATATATATAACTATATATAATATAATATAACTATTTTTAGTAGCAGTAGATCTCCTTATGGAACAGTTCGCCCAGGGAAGTACCTTACCTATTTCTGTCGCTAAGCCTCTCTATTTTCCAGATAGCTACCGGAGCTTGTAGGCACGCTCACTTCTCGTTACGCATTGTACAACTAGCGGTTGCCACCGCTAAGCCGTCGACTAAGTCCACTACCAAATTTCCTCATTGGTGGCGGAGCTGTAACGAACGCTCACTTCCCGACGCAGAAAAACGACGTCTCTCCAATTCCCAATAACTTAAGCGGCTGGAGGGACCGGACGATATCTAGCTTATCCTCTACTAGCTCTCCGGAATAGTGCCGGAGATGACAGTTGCAGTGTCCTACGAGAATGTCCGGACATAGCTTCCAACTTAAAGGGCAACTCACGTGCCCCACGCGTCTCGTCGCTTCAGGCCCTCAACTAGATCTACTAAGACACGCTAGCAGCTCACGAGACAGACGCCTCGGCCACACCCAACCGGGGCAGACATACATGTCCGTCTCTCCACCTAACCACAAACCCCTGCGAGTCCTTACCCAAGTCCGGGTCCACCAGAGCCCGCTGTACCGTGGTCTTGTCGTCGTGTCCGTAGTCTCTCAGGAAAATCCTATCTCTCGGGTCAGTAGACAGGGACTAGGAACTGTTATGGACAGACGTGTAGCTTAGTATTTGTATTTGTTAGATAAAGATTTATGAAAAGATAATATGATTCTAGATTCCATACAAATTTGATTCAAAGTGTATTCCATAGCATTTAAGTTTATTTGAAAAGAGCAATCCCTATAGCTTCTTGCTCGTTCTTCTCAGGGAAGTCAGCGTAGTGAATGAGCAATAGTTTGAATAATTGCAACTTTTTCTAAAAAGAAAACCTCAATAATTTGTAGAATTACATCTATTTGCCAAGTTTATTTAAATCGGTTAACGGAAAGAGGTTGAAATCCAATAAACCGAATTCGCCACTCTTAGAGGTGGAATATCTTTTTCAAATTTGAATGTGAACACTATTGAAGTACCTTCTTTCTAACAAAACAAGAATAATCGAAATCGGTTCTCAAATGTAATAATAGAGTAACAGCGTAACATCCAAAACATATGCAATCTTAATGAGAACCTCCTTTTTGAAGGCGGTTGTACGGTGCAATACCGTACATTGTGTTTATCCGGCTCGAAGGACCATTAAGATTTACTGTATTCCATAAACTTATAACTGACAGTATGATAATTGTTAAGAGCTCTCATGCCAAAAAAGTTTTGACGTTGGCTCCGCCCAAATTTGTGAAACAAATATATGCCTGAAGTTCGCGTGACATGCGACAGGAGATGTTGAATTTTGCGCATTAAAAGTACCAAATTCGTTTTAACGGAATAACTCTAAAACTAAAGGGATTTAAAAAAATCCGTAGTGACAGTTCTCGATCATGCATAAATATAATTAATTATCTAATTTTTGTCCTAATAACCTGTAGCATTTCGAGAATGAATCGAAAAAATGTGAAAATTAGAGGTCATTTCGTGATTTTTATCTTTCGAGGAAACTTTATTGTTTTATGTTTCTGATAAATGTCTATGCTTGAATATATCGTGTAGTTACTCATACAATATTTTATTTTTAAATTTAAAGTGGATATACCCCTCTAAAATCACATCGAAGATTAGGAAATTTTCCTCTGCTCCCTCTTAAGAATGTTTATTAGTCCTGATATTCAACTAATAATGAGACATTTGATAGGTGTGACATTGGCACATAGCGCGATGGATTGTGAACTAAATATAAATTATAACTAAATATCGTATTAATACGTAAATGCCGCATAAACACAATGTATGATGAATATTGCACCGCACAGCGGTATTAAAAGACGTTTTTAAGCGTAAAAGTTACCTATGGTATTCATATGGTATGGTATGGTATAGGAAAGAATGCGTCCAGGGTAGTACTGTCACCTTACCTAATTCTGCCACCAAGCAGTATTATGAACATTATTGCGTTCCGGTTTTAAAGAATTAGAGCCCTGTTACACTAGGAGAAACTTTCCACGCCTTCGTGTACATTAATGGCGAATCTGAGTTCTATTTACTAGGCAACAACATTTAAATTCCTCTGAATAATACAACCATCCAGGCCAGGCCAAGCCGTGTTTTCTCGCGTGCCCGGGACGCTCATTTAAGTTAAAACGTAAAAGCTAAAGAAATAGAGCGTATTTTGGCATGACGCTTAGACGCAAGCGGTCGATGCGCGGCGGCCGCGCGGGATGAGCGCGATTAAATTCGTGTCCAATAAATGCACCCCATCGCATTAGTGCACCTGGATTACAGTGTGGTCAGCATCTGACGCCTCACTGTGCCCAAGTAACGCGCGACTCCATATTTGCATAACACAAATTTGACCCTTAAATGGGAAAATAGAGATGAATATGCTATAGGCGAAAAACATGACGCTTGGACTCTGCGCCAGCGTGAGTTGAGGGAAATTACAGGCGTATGGGACTTAATAACAATAATAACGCACACACTCAACATAGCCCCGCAATAGGGAAACCCTGTGTCGTGGGTGCCATAGACACACACATAGACAACCACAAATTACACCAAAAGTCACGAGAATAATATATAGGCCATATAAATATTTCTCGCGGCCCGGTAATCGAACCTGGAACCTCTGCGTGGCAGTGGCAATGGTAACCGTTCGGCCACAGAGGCAGTTATACTTGTCTATTTATGTAAAGTAAGGCCTATCCCGGAAAACTCACAAGATGGCCGACTTAGGTGGTACGGACAAGTTATGCGACGACCAAGTGGTCGTATGACATATGATCATATGACAAGGAAAGTCCTTAACATGAGTAAGCAGCCTAAGGAACGTGGTAGACCCCTTCTCACATGGATATCCCTTATTAGTAGAGGTCTACGAGAGCAACAGTTAAGACCACAGACGACCCAGCACTGACCACAGACCAGTCATTATATATATATATATAAAAAATTGTAGTAGAGCTTTTTCCGGTGCACTCTAATATAAAATCTTCTTTTTTTTAAAGTCGCGTCAAGCACAAAGTTAGCCTTCTATTATGAGTATAAGATCTTTTGTAAAAGTTTGCCATTCCCTTGTCACGGAATAGCTATAAAGGCCTGCTTTATAATTATACTTTCTTGTAATTTTTTCTTTGACAGTGGGTCTAAGTTTCAAGGTATCGCGTTTGTTGTCAGTTTTGTCAGGTGTACAAGTCGTCGTATTAATGGTCTATACAACCTCAAATGGCTTTGGTTGATTCTGCATAACAGTCAAAGCGTTGAACCAATAACTTTGGAAAAAATATGTAGTAAAATTTCGGAAACACTGATTACGATACGGTGTGAAAAAACAATTTCTAAAAATTTTCATGACCGAAAAAAAAACACAAGCTTACTTCTGTAAAGGAGGGACTCTTTCTCTGCTGTGGGATGAGGTAACGCAACTCTGGCCAAGTGAAAACTCCAAGTTGTTGATGAAAGATTTATTTTCACCTTGTATGACACCAATAGGCCCCATTTCACCCTATATGCGGAAGGTCCGGGCTGTTGTTTCCAAGAGACTCCTGGAAACCGTTCCGCGAGATGATGAATTTCACTCTATTTGAGCGTACGCAATATCAGAAGATCCGGGAAGCAGTTTCCAAGAAGGACTAAAATCCTGGTTACCCTAACTGAGCTCTCGGTATTCTCAACATAAACAAAATTGTGTTCAAGTAGTAACCATTCGATGGAAAATCTTAACACCGCGATTCAGAAATAACGTTAAATGGGTTAATGCCATCTAGCGGATTCTAAGAGAACTAAAAAGTGAACAATCTGGCTCAAGGTAGTTTAATATATAAAGTAGGTTTGTTAAAACCTCGAAATTTAACAAGAAAACAGTTGTATTCAATTTATATATACCAATGATGTTTTTTTTGAATTTAACTAAATAGAAAACGTGTATTATACATTTTTGAAATGGCTTTGAGCTTTTATAAATGTAACAAACCACTCGGGTTGAAGTCTAACCGAAGAGTGAGACATAGTCAACCACTCATTCATCTCAATCGAAATCATACGTTCGGAACGGTAATTCTACAGAGTACTTATACAGGAGGGCATAAACACATTTTGATATCCTAATTAATGACATTTCGTTTGTAAAAAAATAAATTCTGAAATAAAGCCAGTGGCCCTGCTATTCAATCCAAGCAAAATGAACCGTATTTGAAATTTGAATTATAGCTGAGGTATAAGCAACTCTAAGTATCTGTACAGTCAACTACCTAGCTGTAGCTAGCTGGCTATACATGAGTGGTCAGGGAAAGCTGTACTATCACTAACAACCCTAGTTGCCTACCTAACAGCCTAGCCCTAACCATACGCTACGGAATAAATACGTATATAAATAGTAGGGGAAGCCTGTCACCGTGCGACCTAAGGCAACAGACGGAAAGGGGGGAGGATAAGGGTGCTATAGGAAATGGTTTTCTCACTGCCAGTCTCACAGACTCACAAGACTGATCAGATAAGCTAACGGCTAAAGGTGTCTTGGCCGCAGTGAGAGGATGCTCTAGTCAGGAGTGCTCCGTTGTCAATAAGACAGCGTTGGTGTCTGAATTCAAAGAGAATTTTATTTACAAAACTTAAGCTATTTATACAAAACGGTATTTAAGTGTGTGTGACTATAAACAATATTATTTTTAAATGTATACATAAAGTTAACTACTCTACTCAGCAGCCTAGTTCAGAACGGTCATTGCACTGCTGAGTAGTCTATTGTCATCACTTAGCAAATGTCCGGTCAGGTTGTCTGTTTACGTCACGTGCACGTGAACAGTATCTAATAGCATTATCGAAGTAGGCTGGAACAACAGCCTATTATATATTTCACATTTTAAATTGTTATAAAAATATTATGTATATAATTTTAGTTTATTTATTTCAAGCCACGTGACCCATATAATATATACCTTAAGGACTGACATACATACAATATAATATGACAATAAAATAAACAACTAATCTTAACGTATTGCACATGTCGACGATGTGTAGCGCAACCTGGTGTCAGGTAACCGGCCGCGGAATCGCCGATATATAACACCCTTCGGCCTAAACTCTTTGTTCATGAAGGCCGACAGATGTTCGTTGGCACTCTCACCACAATAGAATTAAAATTTACGTTGTGGCGGGACTCCAACCGCTCGACCCTCAGGGTGGCTATTTCCTCAGACTTCGTGGAGTAATGTAGTCGCGACAGGGACAGCAGCGTCGTCAGTGTCGCTGAACTGAGTAAGGCTAGGCGCAAACGGGCCACCGACTACAACCACCGGTGGCCAGCGACCGCGACTTAACACACTTTTTCATATATTTGTTAGACGCGCCCGCACACGTGTAGCCGGTGGCCGCCACTCGCTACGTGTCCGGTGTGTGCTTAATGTGGCGGTGGCCAGCCACCGGTGGCTGTGGTCGGTGGCCCGTTTGCGCCTAGCCTAAAAAGTTCGACCCTGTCGGTGCTGTGCCACACAGGTTACGGCTGGTGGGCTTCCTCTTCCTCTTCACCACCATTGTGAATATGAAGTATAAGTATTTTACGTGTCTATATAGTTACATGTATATTTTCTATTATGTCGGTTTTCCTGTTTATTTTTTTTTGTTGATTTTTTTAATCGCTGTCAGTGGCTTCAAAACCGGTTGTGGCTAAAGCTGAGTAAGTCCCGTTTGTACCAGCCACTACACGCATGACGGTAAATTACTGCTTATATTGGTCCTGTTTTATTGTTTACACATACGCGTGTCTGTGTTTGTACAATAAACAATTTTCTTTCTTTCCTTCCAAACAACGCCCTAATTTGGAATTTTACAGAAGAACTATCTTTGTATTAGTACCGAAATTATTTAACAAAAAATCTATCGTACCTAATGGTTGGACCTACAGCCTTACAAATGAAGACAGTGGGTTTTCATTCGAGCTCACACCTCCGAGTTTGAAATTATTTTCAACGGCTTTTCGGTAATAGTGTGCGTGGTGGTAAGTTACACGCCCATGTCCATAACAGTTGCTATGCCACTCAGAGCTATAAATCGCAAAGATTTGACAGAGTGGCAGTCTACTGCTCCCGTCACCCTGAGACATACATTGACAAGTCCCATGTGCCTGTAATTCACCCAGTATCAGTTATAAAGTGGAACGGACGTACCAACCAACGTGATTTTGGAACGTCATTCCTTAGTAATAAGTCACGGTGATACTAGACGGATTCACGGATGATCATTGTGGTTTTTCCGACGTTATTTAGTTATTTACCACCTATTTGCCACGTTTCTCGATTGAATCCACAGTGGCCCAGTTGGCTTGCAACCAAAGAAAAAAGCTTCAGATGATACACGGACAATGGTTTTAAATTTACACCTCCCCACTTAATAATAATAATTGTTTATTTTTAGGACAAAATTCCATTTTACATATACAATGTGACATAATACAACAATAATGATAATAAACTAGAATAAAATAAAGTAATAAATAACGTATTTAAAATTTATTCCCTATATAATTACGAATGCAAGAAAGTTATGACAAAATGGCTCTTAGGTCTAAATTAGGTTAGTAAAAACGTGAAGTCGTCGGTCTTGTGAAGTTAAAAATGGTAATATTAAAGAGGTCTAAAAACAAAACATTGTTGTAGATAGTGATAAACACGAACACACACACAACACACACACACACACACACACACACACACACACACACACACACACACACACACACACACACACACACACACACACACACACACAACCAATTGCACTTCTTTTGTACTGCATAATTTAACATAATTATTTAAATAACTTAGTCTTTATTTTAAATTTTGTCTGACCAACATCCATTATTTTACCTATACTTATATGTACAATGTTATTGATTTTTGCGGAGGTAGAGACTTGGCGACCTGAAATACAGGATCAAGCTAGTTCAGGCACCAGTCTCAGCAAATATTGTGGTCTATAACATAATGTCAATTAATGTATGTGTACAGTGTAACTTTGAAGAGAAAATAAAGATTAATATTATTGAGACGATATGACCCGCACACGTCTCTTCCTATAAACTATTTCCTATTTACGTCGTGGTGAATGGAACGGCAGTTCTCAAAAATTCGACCATGCATATCTACGGATATAGCTCTCAGTATCGGGACAACGCAATCTGTCCCAAAAGCAAGCAATACGAGCCCTGAGAACAGCAAAGACGAAGAACTTTTATGAAACCGCTTCATCTTGTGACTTGTACTCTTGACATTAAAAATAGGGGGAGGCAGACAAGTGTCCGCCGTTCCTAATAAGCATACAAATGGTCGTTTCAAAGTTTTTAGTTAATCACTGTTTGCTTTCGAGATATATAGATGTACTTGTAGGCAGATATACAAACCGTATTTGTGTTAGCAAGACGAACGATTCGTTCTGTGTGCCGTTTAGGTTCTCGGGCTTCTTCTTCTCCTCCTCTGTTTTCCTCTTCATCACACTGCCGTGTCCGACCGCCCACCTAGGCAAGATAAAAAATTGTGTGAACATTTCTTTCATATTCATACACTTACCTATTCTTAAAGTAGTGCATCTAAATTAACACCCTTGGTAAGAAACTTAAAATAAATAGAAAGTTTTGCCGCCACCTCTATAATCATTCTTCATAAGATACGAGTTTGAGAAAGTAAGGATTCGAAATATAGGAAATATTTATTTTAAAATCAACGAAAATAAAAATTTAATAGTTGGCGCTTTCTTGTGGCAAACTTAAAACTTAGAATAGAATACATTTATTACATAACACCACAACACAATAATAAACAGTAAAAAATAAAAAGTAAAAAAAAATAAAAATAAAACAGAACTATATAGAACTATAAAATACAGTGAATAGCGACATCTCTCGCCAGGACTGGTAGCTGTAAAGGTACTAACTGGGTGATAAATCTGTAATAGATTTCTCATAGATGGCGCTACGACTAAAAAGTCGTTGAAAGACCAAGTACAAAGACACGACGCAAGCACATAGAAAAATTCGTGAGGTCCGTTGGTTCGTTCCGTGGCTTAGTTGGTATAGCGTCTGGCACGGTATGCAAGAAGACGTCGGTTCGAATCCGACCGGATCGAAGGAATTTTTTCTGAGTGTTTTTTCCGAGTGTTCGATCTTTGTATTAATAATTAAAACAGAACTAAATTAAAACTAAAACAAACTAAATTAAAACAAACCGAAAATGAATAACAAAAAAGAAAACTAAACAAAATTAATTAAAAATAAAATCCTAGCAATAAATAATTATGCGACCACAAACCTGGTCAACACTATTGTTGTACTAAGTAGATGTCATGTGTGCGGCTGTGGCGTATGTAATAGGATCCACTCAGCTAATGTCACAATTTAAATTTCTTAAACTGTTAGGTTTACATCCTTCTTAACAGATCGCTAGCGGCAGTTTTTATTTGTAAATTCTTGGTAAACATTTTAATTATACAAAGAATGTCGTTAAACTTTTTCATGAGATGAAAAACAAAGAGAAAACGTTACATGAATTAAAATTCAGAATTCGTATTCGAAAGGAACAAAGAGGGAAATTTTTGTTCGACATTATCAAGGGGAAGTCTTAAATACACAAGATTGAATCATTTCTTTTGAGATAATTTTCTTTGAGGTCGGAAGGTTTGCGTGGATAACGCCTTCTTTGCCAAAAAAGAAAGTTTCATCAAACCTATACCTCCTATGAACACTACGAAATTTATTTTTCGGTAATTATCTCGTCTCTACTTTGTATAAAATCGTTAATTGCAATTTAGACACTAGTGAACTGTTAAGCCACATTTCATTTAGGATCGGCAGCATGCGTGTTCAAAGACTGTTTTCGTTACCTTGCTGTACCAATAATGTCACGTATAATAATCCAATCTTTCGGATGTGTAGAACGTAGAATGATATATGTAAAGATGTAGATATGTTCTCTCAGAGTCATAATTTTTTTATGAATAGCTGTACACAAATATTAAATTATGTTCCTGTGTAGTTATATTACTTTTAAGAAGTGAGGTACTTAAGTATTTTTCCCCCTCTTTTTTATCTAATTTTAATGTATAAAAGTTAAGCCCTTTAAATGAATTTATCTTATTCAAATGTTGTGCATAGCTGTTATAAGGAATACAAATTTACTTACTGTTTTTATGTATCTACCTGTATAGTCTACTTATTAGTTTGTGCTCTGTAGCTGTGCCAAATAAATAAAATAAAATAAAATCTGTTATTTTTGTAGACGGCCATATTTATTTACTACAAATACCAAATGATTTATATCTCTCAGAAAGGTCTATAAGTAGTAGAGCTGGAATCTGTAGTAAGTTGGGGACCTGTATTACAGATCACCAGGCTTACTTCCAGGTGTATAAATAACGTAACATTGTTTAACAAAATACGATCGCATTACAAAATAAAGCGTAACATAACAAGAAACAATGTATGTGTGTGCGAGTGTGTGTGTGTGTTACTAATATTATGCTCCCCAAATTTTGTGAAAAAAGAAACAAAAAACAAAATAAAAACAGAACAGAAAAAGTTAAAAGTTTTAAGAAAATTATAACTGTAATTTCTAATGCTTGTTGAATGTGACAATGTTTGACCACCATGATATGACCAACCTGCAAAACACTGACACGAGGGATGAGGATTTTAAACGTTATTAATGGGAAAATTGACCTATCCGCCTGTTCTCTGTGTGAGTTCAATAAAATAGCTTTATTTCTAATGTGTTATGGTTTTAATAAGGTATAATCTAATTTTAGTGGATACTATATAATTTTGAATATAATATTAGTGTAGTTAATAATGTTGAACAAGTGATAGTTGCTTGCTTATGTATGTAAAATAAATAAATAAAAATATTTAATTATTTTTATGAAATTACGGCACTAGTTTGTTACGAACACTTAGAAAAAAATCTTTTGGACCGACCGGATTCGAACCGACGCGCCTTCTATCAAACAGTGCCAATCGCTATGCCAACTAAGCCACGGCACGAAACAGTGGACCTTAAGAAATTTTCTAAGGGCTCGTTGCAGATCTTTATTTATGTTTTTTAACGATTTTTTGCTGTAGCGCCATCTCTGAGAAATTTATTTCTTCACTCAGCCGGGTACTTGGTGATTTAAATAGGGCCCATTAAAAACCTGCGTCACAGGCTTGTCTTGGTTATGACTTTAGTTGAATGGGATCCTTTTGTAAGCGCCACAGCCGCACACATGTCAATAAGTATTATGCAACTTATTGTTTAAATGTTTTTACGCTACTTTTATTGTGTTATTTCTGTTTTATTTATATTAGTCTTTTTTGTTTCTTATTTTTATAATGTGGCGTTGCAATAAATAGTTTCTATTCTATTCTGTTCTAAATTACAATTATTAAAGCGATTTCTAGTAGAAGAAGGCTCTCAGGTCCGCTTTGAGGACGGTATTTCAGGGTCGTAAACCGTACATAAACAATCAATTGTTATGTCGTATCCACACTAATCTTACCCCCTTCAACATTATTCGAGTCGTGAAATTGAATCCAGTGTTGCGTGTGATTCTGTTGATCTTTATACAAGACCCGTGACTAAAGAGTGAAAGAGAAAGAGTATAACAGGGGAGTAATAGAAATAGAAAAATATACATTTCTTTCCAATTTCTATGTGATTTGTTCCATGGGTTTTTGAAAATTCCTTCTTCCTTAAACATCGTCAACCCTACGTCAACCCTACGTCTCACTGCTGGGTACAGGTCTCTTCTATAGAGACGGTTTAGGCCAGTGTTAGGTAAACTTGACAGCCTCGTCGATTCCGATGCATAAAATAACATACAGGGAGTCCCACGGGTATGACACACGGAGAGAAACTACCTATGCCTATCATAGGTAGGGCACCAGCTAGGGATGTTCACCCCTTCAGTTGTGAGGAAGAGGGATGTAGTCTAGGCTCTACTCTATGAGTAGAATCACTGGCTGAGTGAATATAGTTTTGTATTTAGAACGTGTTTGAAAAAATGAAACAGAAAGAATAGAACATCTTGAGAGTTCGAGATGTAACCTGAGTTAGAAAATATGTGAAAAAATACAATAAACCAAGTTTTGAAGATTATTCCAGTTTATATTTATAAAAGTACCTCTCGCTACGCAACACGAGTTACCTCCAAGTCTACAGTAGCTTAAATACCGTAGATATAATATTTTACTGAAAGAAGACTTTATGTTGATTTAAAAAGTAATTCGATTTGCATTTGCAAAGATTTTAAATAATCGCCTGTCTGAACCGGGAATTGAACCCGCTAAATATGAAACAAAAAACACCTGTAATTTTACTATACAGATCGAAAGCCTCAATCATAACCAACGTTTCGGGCCCTTTACAGGTTCCATGGTCACGGTTGACATGGAAACGTTGGTTTGTTTGAAAAAAATATTGTATATAATTCTTTATGGCACAAAGAAAAGACACTTATATAAAGGACATGTACAAAGGTGAGCTTATCTCTAGAAGAGATCTCTTCCAGCCAACCCTAATAGCCGTGGTGTAAAAGTGAAGTCCGCGGGATTAATTGTTGTACAATAAAATTAAAATTTAAATGTAACTGAAAAATATATAAATGAACTTTATATACATAAATACATACATAAGCAGAATATATATCATAATAACAAATTACTAGTTTATATATACATATGTTACCGATTAACTAACTGATGCGGTCATTGACTTACAATTATATGGACGTCGGGTCCGCGCTAAAAAGTGTCCGAACTTATAGGGCGTTAAAATCGTATACAGAGAGTCATTCACGCTTTAGTCTTCGTTTGTTCGACTGACAGCGAAGCAAGCAAAATTAGACAGTACTGCGATGACATTACAATTTAAATTCAACGTTTTAGCTTTTTCATATTCCTTTACTTGTCACTATGTTTAAATAGGTTGACTTGGGACATTTTTTTCATGGTTTTTGTATTAGACCCGTCGCCCATTTATTTGTAAGTCAATGGATGCGGACGACAGGAAGTTCTCTTTTAATTTGCGATTGAAAGATGGACTGTCACGAATTTTAAATCCGGAAAAATAGTTTCATTTCCTACATGTCACGATATTTGACCACCATGATATTTTATTATTTTTGTGACAATACAAAGATCGGAATCGAACCGAACGTCTTCTGGCAAGCCATGTCAGACGCTATACCAACTAAGCTACGGAACGAACTAGAGGACCTTACGAATTTTTGTATCTGCTTGTTGCAGACGTTTATTTATGGTTTTTAACATTGACTTACAAATAAATGGACGACGGGTCTAATACAAAAACCACGAAAAAAATTTCCCAAGTCAACCTATTTAAACGTAGTGACATGTAAATAAATAAGAAAAAGCTAAAACGTTGAATTTAAATTGTAATGTCATCGCAGTACTGTCTAATTTTGCTTGCTTCGCTGTCAGTCGAACAAACGAAGACTAGAGCTTGAATGACGCTCTGTATACGATTTTAACGCCCTATAAGTTCGGACACTTTTTAGCGCGGACCCGACGTCAATATAATTGTAAGTCAATGGTTTTTAAAGACTATTTTGCCGGATCCGGCTGGAGTGAAGTAGTATTCGATCTTTGTATTAATAATGACATTTGTTACATAAAAAAATTACACAATTTTTGCAAACAAAATGCGGCTCCCGGATCGTTTGATAACCTGATTGTGCAAACGCCCTTTATAGTAAGACTGTCGAATATATGAAAGGAAGCAGCCCAAAAAAGATATTAAATAAAACACATGTGTTCAGGAAAATGTTTTACTCTGTATTTGATTCATGGGTAGGGGGAGTTTTCTTTGTGATATTAAACATCCCTTTAGTCTAGTGGGATAGCTTGTGCTCTGTTATTTCGGGGTTTAGAGTTCGATAAGTGCTAAAATTTGTTGTTAAAGTAATGAGTAACAGGATCTCGGCTCCGACTACCTATTTACAATACTTACATTTAAACTTTCACGATTTGCACACATTATTTGATTTTAAATTCGGGACTTAATAATACAAATTAGAATCGTACGTGAAGCTATTGAATTAAAAAAAAAAACAGCGTAATTTGAACGGAGAACATAGTTTTAAGCTTTCATAGTCTTGGGATCCAGTCTAGTGAGAACCCTAGCGCACAAATAAATAATGGAGATCAACTGCTCGCGTAGTTAGAAAAACTCGCACGATTAGAAATTGCTGACACTCGCCTCTTCGAGACCATGGACGTTGCAATACGTTCGAAACGTCGAGGTAATTAAAATACGTGATTAAGTCCCGAATTAAAAATCAAGTAATACCTATTTATAGCCTTTGGAATCGAAATCGGGCCATGAGGTCCCACTGCCTTTAAAAAACCCAGGGGCCGGCAGTTACCTTGCAAAAGGCATAAGCATAGCAATACAAAGGGGGAACGCTGCCAGTATCTTGGGCACCTTGCCGCGGGGACCCAAGTTTATTCATATAATTCAAAAATCCTAGTTATACTTTCCAATATTTAAGTTTTTATTGTCTTTTTCGCCTTAACTGTGTATTATCTAAATAAGAATAATGGAAGTTTGTTGTTTCACTGACATTTATTACCAGATATCAATGTATTTGTATAATTGCTACCTACTTGCTAATGCTTCATACTAATTACGTGAACTAGATAAAAAACAGACCTAATTTGCATAATTTATCGTATTTACAGACTCACAATTTACCTAAATATAAAAATGTACACGGACATAATCTCAGTACAGAGTACTAAAGAAACCGACCTCAAAAGTACGTGGAATTACGTCTATTTGCTAAGTTTTATTGAAATATCCCCTAGTTCGCTACTATACAGGACTTGACACTGGAGATAATAAAAATTGGTTCTTACTACTCAAAGCATATTGAGAGAAAAACGCCTTGAATTGGAAAAAGCAAAATCAACCATTAAAGTAATTGCTCCTAAATTAAAGTTAGGCGCTATTTATAAAAATGAATCTTCATGCGTGAACAGCTTCCTTAGTGGATGATTTTGTTCAAAATTAAATGGGACCACTACGGAAGTACCCCCTTTCCAACAAAAAAAGAATCATCAAAATCAGTTCACGAATACCGGAGTTATCGCGTAACATACATACAAAAAAAAAGAACATACAGGCGAATTGAGAACCTCCTCCTTTTTTGAAGTCGGTTAAAAAAGAAGGGATTACATGATCCCTGAAACACATTACTTATAGACGTTGTACAGAAAATATCAATATGTAAAAATGTGAAGCAATGCAAAAACAGGTTGAAGGCATTTTTTATCAAACAATACTCTAGTCTTGTTTGGTGAAAAATGTGGTCAAGTATTAATATTGTTGGTCATTACTGTAATAAACATTTAAAAAAATATGATCATTGGTAGTAATAGCTACAATTTCTTTTGTTTAATATTATTTCTCTAAGGAAATGCACCTATTTTCCGGATTTAAATCGCGTTATATTTGTTTTTTCAAACCAACCAACGTTTCGGGCCCTTCACAGGTCACAAGCCACCCTATTTTTTCACTATAGTTACAAAAGTTATTATATACAAATTATTTTATTGTAATAATATGAATTTTTGTATTAAGTTAAATTTATTATTAATTAATAATGGAAATTAGATTATAGAGTGAAATGTAACATCCCCTTACAGGAGGCAGGAGTTTACAAGCTTGACTGTGAGTGCGGTCTCTCTTATATTGGACCAACGAAGCGAGGTATTTGTACCCGCGCCAAAGAACATATAGCTGATGTCAAACACCGTCGCGTAAACAAGTCTGCAGTCTGCAAGCATGTCATGGATATACCTACACACACTACACATTCAATAAAGTTTAACAAACCCCAGGTCCTTGCAAAAGAAAGCTATTGAAATTAAAAAAACGTCCTAATTTCAACAGGGAAGATGGTTTCTCCGTACCACCAGTCTGGGATCCAGTATTTCCTCTGATGAAAAATCCGTTTTAATAAAAATTCATTCAATAAAATAATTTGTAAAACTTAATGTAGCGTAAATTGGAATGTTTTCTATGTAAAATTAAAAATAAGCTATTTAATTAATAACTATAGTAAAAAAAATAGAGTGGTTTGCGTCAATATTAGACATAACTGGTCGATGACTGTATCACCTCAGTCAACCGCGACCGTGGGACCTGTAAAGGGTCCGAAAAGTCGGTTTGTTTGAAAAAACAAATATACGCGATTTAAATGCCTCCGTGGCCGAACGGTTACCATGCCGGACTGCCACGCAGAGGTCCCAGGTTCGATTCCCGGGCCGGGAGAAATACTTGTATGGCCTACATTTATTTCTCTCGTGAGTTTGGGTGTAATTTGTGGTTGTCTATGTGTGTGTCCATGGCACCCGCGACACAGGGTTTCCCTAGTGCGGGGCTATGTTGATTGTGAGCGTTATTATTATTATTATTATTAAATCCAGAAAAATAGTTTCAGTTCCTATGTGTAACAATCGCGAAAACCTAAGAACTCGTTAGTTCTTTTAATTGAGTATATTTTTATATTTGTTTTTCTAAAAGAAAACGCATTACGTAGCGCGATGACTGTAGCCTCCTACGCATAAACCCGTTGCAGGGCGTCATAGCTATGAGGGAAGGTCAAAGATCACCATGTCTTTTTTTATGATAGGAAATAACCGGTCGAACAAGTCGTGCACCTGGTGGTAAGCGACACGCCTGTCCATAGCCGTTACAGTGACATTCAAAGCTTTAAATCGCAAATCCAAATAATCATTTATTCCATAGATAAAATTGTTTTTGTGTAAAAGTCATTATTAAGCTACTGCTCGTTCACTGTACTGACTTCTCCGAGAAGAACGAAGCTCTAGGGATTTTTCTTATTTAATAAACTTAAATGCTATGAAATACATTTTGAATCATATTTGTGTGGAATCTAGACTCATGTTGTCTGTCCATACATCATTATTTACACATGGTGTTCAATTTTATAACGAAGATTTTTCTATTAAATTACTTCTAAAGTACGTTTTAAACTTAGGAAATGATAATCTTAATATATGCTCCAAAAGAATGCAAATGAGTCGTTTACCTTGGTTAAACGAAATTGTGGTACCATGAGTTTGGACTTAGTTCTAAGCTTGGAATAATAACGCATAGAAACCTAGTCCGCCCACGCTAAGTGAGGCAAATTGAAGCGCTCCCAAAGGGCCTACACGAGCGGGCGGGCCTTCAGTGCTCAAGGTCAACTTGCACCGCGAACAGATCAAGAATTTTAGCTAAAAATGACGAAATGTGCGGTAAATAAGTTTAAAAATACGTCAGACAAACATAAAATAGATACTAACATCACATTCCACAAGGAAGTAACGCGTTTCAACTTGTATTTTTATATAAATATTCACTAAAACCGAAAATTAACCTACTACTAAAACTAGCCTACATGAATTTGATTTTTGCCTCACTTGTGACAGTTCGTTTGATATGAAACTATCATTCTATGCGTTATTATTCTAAGGTTCTAAGGTTAATATTATGGATATCTTCTTTGTTGTTTATTGTGGTTATTTAGGTGACGACTTTTTGTCTTCTATCTTGTTATTATTATTAAAATGGTTTAAGTACGTTGAATTTTCCAATGATACTCAAACTGTACTTACTTTCTGCCTGAAAATCTCCTCCTGGTCTCTATTATTTTATTTTCATCCCTAACTCTCAGGCCGTGGCTAGACTTGCTGCCTGTTAGTTCGTTATACTGTTGCCTCTGCATGCTGTGTGGAACAGGTTCAGTGTAACGGCTGCCAAATTTCTTGCATTTGTCTAATGGTACAACTTTGTACCCTAAATTCAAACAAAAAAGTAGAAGGAGACGAATCCAGCTTTTTTTAATGAAATTATGTATATTATATATATGTATATTGTGGGGCACTGCCACTGCACCCGTCACCCTGAGACATATGTTGACAAGTCCCATGTGCCTGTAATTTCACCAGCATTTCTAAGCCGGAACGCAGTAACGCTCACACTACTGCCTGACGGCAGAAATAGGAAAGGTGGCAGTACTTCCCTGGACGAACTCATTCACAGGGAGCTCTACTGCTACTAAATAAAAAAAAAAAGACCCGCAATGTCATTACTACAATTTTATGTTGATAGTACAATTTGCAATATCAGATCAATCCCCCTGCAACCGGCTGGCCGCCATGTGGCGTCGACGAGGGAAAAATTACGCCGACGGTCAATTAACGTCGTCTGCATACTGTCACTCACCCTCTGTGTTAGGAAAAATGGGCATCTATTTTTTACGGACTTCAAAAAAGAAAGGTTATATTTTTCCCGTATATTGACGATTTTAAGAAAAAACTGACGATGTGACCTCCTTACATCGTCATCCCGCCTTTTCTCCGGTTCCTGGCCACTTGTTTTTAAATTTTGAATCGTTATTTAACTCCTGTGCCTCACCATTCTAATTTTGATTCTTTTTAACCGACTTCAAAAAAGGAGGAGGTTCTCAATTCGACTGAATGTTCTTTTTTTTTGTATATATGTTACGCGATAACTCCGGTATTTGTGAACCGATTTTCATTATTCTTTTTTTGTTGGAAAGGGGGTACTTCCATAGCGGTCCCATTTCATTTTGAAGAAAATCATCCACCTCGAAGGCTGGCTGTTCACTCATGAAGATTCATTTTTATAAATAGCGCCTAACTTTAATTTAGGAGCAATTACTTTAATGGTTGATTTTGCTATTTCTCCAATTCAAGGCGCTTTTCTCTCAATATACTTTGCGTAGTGAGAACCGATTTTTATTATCTCCAGTGTCAAGTCCTGTATAGTGGCGAACTAGGGGATATTTCAATAAAACTTAGCAAATAGACGTAATTCCACGTACTTTTGAGGTCGGTTTTTTTAGTACTCTGTACTGAGATTATACCAGTTTTAATACCAATAACTCGGCCCTTTCTGGGTAAGTCAGTCTCACGTTTAGTATTTATGTAGGTAGAGTTTTTTAGTGTTGTACCTGTTTTTTAAATACACCTTTTTTGTTACAGCCTGTATTTTCCGCTTTTGATTTAATTACAAATAAGTTCTTCCGGACCGTAACATCCTATTTTATTGTCGTGAACCTGGTCATGGCACTTTAGCGTTTACAACCTTTTCAAAACTATTTCGTCAAACCACACCAGATACTCAAATGGATTTGTAATGCTCTTTGTGATAGAGTTCGTCCAGGGAAATATTACCACCTATATTATTTATGCCGCTAAACAGTAACAAAAGCATCACTGCGTTCCGGTTTGGAAGAGTAAAGGTGTTGGTGAAATTACAGGCACATGGGACTTGTCAACTTATGTCTCAGGTGACGGGCGCAGTGGCAGTGCCCCTTAGATCTTTGCGATTTAAAGCTCTGAGTGGCACTGCAACTGTTATGGACAGGCGTGTCGCTTACTATCAGGCGCACGACATGTTCGCCCCGTCACTTGATATTATAAAAAATAAAAAAAATGGTGTCAAATTCAACAGCCCTTAAAAACTTGATACTTTGACTTTTGAACCGTTTCTATCCAAACGTAATGGGTTCTTGATCAAACAATTACATAAAAATAACAAATGACTTAAACTATAATTTAGATTTAAAAACACTACCAAGAACAACCACACCAGAACCAACTTACAACAATTAGAAAACGTTAATATTTATAACCTCAGTTCCTTCGTGGAATTATATCATCGAGTATATAACCAGAAATAGAGACGAAATGTCATTTAATTTAGTTTGAAAACTATTCTGTCAAATGATTACGGTCACAACTGAGCTTCGATCGGGCCAGCCCGAATTTAATACAATTGACGGGGCTTCACTTCAAATATATCAGTTTAACTTAAACTTTGGTATAATAGACGAAAATTAAAAAATTACCTATTTAATTACCAATGAAATGTGATTCCGTTTGTTTTGTAATTAGATGTTTTGCTGTTTTTCCCACACCGTCGAATAGAACAGCAAGGCATTGTTAGAGATATTATCTTTATTACAACAAAATACAGAATATTTTTGGAATATACGGAGACGTACACACAGGTCAGTTGTTGGCGCTGTACTATTTCAGTTTTCTAATTTGTGATTTCAGCGCAAACGAGAGTTGATATTTAAAAGTGATATAAGGTCCATTTGCCTGATGAGTGGCCAGGGTTGGATGGCCTTATTTCGTCTCTGTTTCTGGTTATATATTCGATGAATTACATCTGTTTTCCAAGTTTTATTGAAATCGGTTACCGGAAAGTGCGCGAAACCAGGTTCATCGCCTAGAGAGGTGGAATATTTTCTTTAAATTTAAATGGGACCTCTATTGAGAAACCCTCTTTCCAACAAAAAAGGAATCATCAAAGTCGGTTCACAAATATTACCGGAGTTATCGTGTAACACACATAAAAAAAAATCACACAGTCGGATTGAGAACCTCCTCCTTTGTTTGAAGTCGGTTATAAATAAAATATTATTTAATAAGATTCGTGTATTTAGGATAATTTTTTACACAGAATAAATTTATCTTTACCTTTATTTGCTTTATTATACTAAGGATAAGATATATACGTATATTAACGAAGTATATCCAATAACCCCTCTGTTAAGAATGTCAATTAACCCCGTACCGGTACGTGAACAATTTATGATGGGCGGCTCTGCCCCGGCAGTGATTTTTAGCCGTAAATGTGTAGAAGGGTGAACATTTTAATTTTTAATGGTAAATTGGATGGAGATTTTTGGGCGGATTTGGGGGTGATTATGTAGAAGTGTTAATAAAGGGTAGAGAAAGGCACGTAAGGGTGATATTTCAATGTCCACTGTTGTAATGTAAGCGTGCAAACGACGTTTTCTTAGTATAAACTCTAATGGCATAATTTTGATAATAGTATATTATTGCAGAGCCCGGGAAGTAAGGGATTGCTGAACGAACAAGATCCCGCCGAGGCGTATATAGTGCTGTTCTCAAACAATGCGAGGAAATAATAAAAGACTTATAATCTCAGTACAGAGTACTAAAAAAACCGACCTCAAAAGTACGTGGAATTACATTTATTTGCTGTTTTATTGAAATATCCTTAAATTCGCCACTATACAGGACTTGACAATGGAGATAATAAAAATCGATTCTCACTACTCAAAGAATATTGAGAAAAACGCCTTGAATTGGAAAAACAGCAACATCAACCATTAAAATAATTGCTCGTTAAGAAAATTTAGGCGCTATTTATAAAAATGACTATTCATGCGTATACAGCCATCCTTAGAGGCGGATGATTTCCTTCAAAATGAAATGGGACCACTATGGAAGTACCCCCTTTCCAACAAAAAAAAAGAATCATGAAAATCGGTTAACAAATACCTTAGTTATCGCGTAACATACATACAAAAAAAACATACAGTCGAATTGAGAACCTCCTCCTTTTTTAAAGTCGGTTAAAAAGAAGATTTATAATAGAAAAAGTAAATAAATATTAAAAGTACCTAATACTTATTTGATATTTTACAATCCATTACTGTATTTTCGTTCTCGCTCCTGTCACTAGAACACATTTTCGCGATGAAAATACAAAAAAGACGAAAAAACACATATGAATACCAAAGCACTTCAGATTATTTTACAGCCCTTTTAATTTTTTTTAAAGTAAACGGTACAGGTAGGTAGTATACAGAGCAGTTCCCTGTATGAGATTTTCTTTTGCCTGTTTATGTAGTTCATTGTTAGTAGATAGATTTAAAACTTTAGAGAAGTGGTCAGTTTAGTAGATTTTCCATAAATGACAAACTTTCCGTCATCATTTTTTGAAAGTAATGCAAATATTTCCGTGCATGTTTGAAAAATAGTACATTATTGCAGAGGCCGGGAAGTAAGAGATTGCTGGACAAGTATCCCTCAATCCTCGTTCCCGCCGAGGCTTGTATAGAGCTTTTTTCAAAGAATGTGAGGAAATACTAAAATGTCAAAGAGAGAAATGAAAAAAGAAATTAACATTTGACATATTAGGACAATTTGCTAAAAGAATATGTTGTTATTTTCCCAGGCACATATTAATAGTCTATAGTAATCTGCTCAACTTCTGATGATGTCATTTTCGTGGTTCTCCGATGCGTGAAAGCTTCATAAGTTTTTACGTATCTTACTTTGCTCATAGCCATAACAAGTTTTCCATGGCTAATATTACCTCTTGTTTTCAATTACGCGGATCACAATCAAACTAAAACTATTTATTTGACGAAAATACAAAAAATAAACAGCAGAAAAGAATACCAAAGCATTTCAAAACAGGAGGAGGTTCTCCATTCGACTGTATGTTTTTTTTTGTATGTATGTTACGCGATAACTCCGGTATTTGTGAACTGATTTTCATGATTTTTTTTTTGTTGGAAAGGAGGTACCTTCATAGTGGTCCCATTTCATTTTGAAGAAAATCATCCACCTCGAAGGGTGGCTGTTCACGTTTGAAGATTCATTTTTATAAATAGCGCCTAACTTTAATTTAGGAGCAATTACTTTAATATCAACATATTGCTATTTCTCCAATTCAAGGCGTTTTTCTCTCAATATACTTTGAGTAGTGAGAACCTATTTTTATTATCTCCAGCGTCAAGTCCTGTATAGTGGCGAACTAGGGGATATTGCAATAAAACTTAGCAAATATTTGTTTTGAAGTAAGCAGTACAGGTAGGTATTTTTAATTCTCGCAGCCACGAACACTGGGCAGTTGGATGTATGAATTTTTATTTTGCCTGTCTGCGTAGTTCATTATTAGTAGATTGATTTAAAGGTTTAGAGAAGTGGTCAGTAATGGATTTTCATACGATGAAGTCGCACAGTCCATAAATGACAAACTTTCCTGATGCAAACATTTCCGAGCATGTTTAAGAAAATTATAATAACATTCTAGAATTGGTATTTATTCTTAAATTTACATCTACGACCAATTATGGATGCGCAATTCATAGTCTTTCAAATTGCGACAGTGTGAGTTTCTTCAGTAATTGCTTTTTTTCTTTCAGAATACACGGAAATGTCTACTTACCGCCATTACATTGTAATTTAATTATACTATTTTATTATTTTTTTATTACATTGGGTAGTTTTTTATTCGCAACTAAGAACCGTATGCACGTAATAATAACGTGCAATAAATAAAAGATACACATCTGTAGTTAATTGAACGATCAAGGGAAACCGGGGAGGCAGGGGAGGCAGTGAAGGCAGGGGTAGAAAAAACCAAATCGGTCAGCGATTCCTAGTGGTCAACGCGGCCCGCTCTATCCTGCCGGGTTAATTCTTTTTGTGTCTGGCTGCACGATTATATTATGAAAGTCGATTTTAACCGTTGTAATATATAATAGACATTTTTAGCTTGGTAACTGCCTTTGTGGCTGAATGGTTACCATGCCGGACTGCCACGCAACGGTCCCAGTCACGATTCCCGGGCCGAGAGAAATATTTGTATGGTCTACATTTATTTCTCTCGTGAGTTTGGGTGTAAGTCGTAGTTGTCTATGTTGGCCATGGCACCCGCGACACAGGGTCTCCCTAGTGCGGGGCTATGTTGAGTGTGTGCATTGTTACTATTATTATAAACTTAGGAAACGATAACTTAAAAAGTGGTCCGTAATCTTATTGTAAAAACGAATACAATTGCCCATAAAAGATTTGTTGTACCATGAATTTGGACTTAGTTCTTAGGCTAATATTATGTATAAGTATATATTTACGGGCATATAAAGTTTTTGAGTAAATGTACTGTGATGTCATGATACCAGTCTCCTTAAAGTTTTCTCTGAGAGAAACCTATACAACAATACTTATGATATGTTATTTACATACTATAAGTATTTCTCATGTGTATGTAGTTGTATGTACACTACCTCTGCCGTGTCAGACGTATCTCATGTATCTCACGAAACCTAGTTTTGAGAAAACGATGTTTAGAGTTTTTTTTTCGTTATTTGCCTTTTTATTTACGAAGATTTTATGCAATTATTGAAGAAAAAACGTAAAAAGATTGGTTAAAGCCTAAGGAATACGGGGAATGTTTCAGATCTCTGAAAAAGTATCAATTTTTAAATTTATTATTGATAACATAGTTTGGCGTAAACAAGCTCCCCATACAAATTAAGTCAAGCGACGTTTTGTATCTAAAGATGCAGGACTTACGCTCAATACGTTTAACGTAAAATGGTTGCTTTTTACATAAATACATAGAATCTTTAGCCAAAAATGCAGCGAGGCCGCTTGTCATCCTTTCCAGGATGAGGCGTTACTTCACATAGGGACAGCCCCGTATCTTCAACATGTGTTTTGATTATAGTGACTCTCCCTATCAATCTTTTGGTTATTCAGGAAGGACACTACAACTTGTGCGTGGACCTTATAAGTTCAGGTGCTGACCCCAGATTAGCCCGTGTACAGGGTTGTCACTGACTTCATCCTGTTCTCAAGAGCCCCGGGTGCACGTACAGTACCCTTCCTATTTTTCAGATAAGTACCGGAAGTGTAGGCACGCTCACTTCCCGTTGTGCATTGCACAACTAACAGTCGCCACTGCTAAGCCGTTGACTCTAAAGTCCAATACTAAATATCCACTAGGCGGCGGAACTGTCATTCTTCGTTCCGAGATCCTATGTGGCTGGCGGGACCGGAGAAATATCTAGCTCATCCTTTACTAGCTCTCCGGGCTCATGCTGGAGAAGTCGGCCGCAGTGTCTTGTGACAATGTCCGCACATAGCTTTCAACTATACGAGTAACTCACTTCGCCTTAGACCCTAAGATGCGCTAGCGGCGCACAAAACAGACGCCCTAGTCACACACCACCGAGGCAGACGAACATGTTCATCTTTGCAGCTACCACAAGCCCCGGCGAGTCCATACCCAGTGTTCGGGTCCGCCAGTGACGCCCGTGAAGGCGTATCACTGGCGGAGGACATGGCCCGGACGCCTGTCCTAGGCGGGTCTTACCGAGGAGCCCGTAATCTCCCCGGAACCCCTTCTCTCGAGTCAGTATAGGGACAACACACATCAGGACAGCCCCATATCTTTCTACATTACTTTTTTTTTATGGTGACCCTCTCTACCGATCCTTAAGGTGTACGAGAAATGCACTATAACCTGTGCGTGCACAGGAACCTACTAGGTTAGGTTTTGACCCCAGATTAGGCTAGTGTACAGGATTGTCATAGATTGTTACTGACTTCATCCGGTTCCCAAGAGGCTAGCGCCTCGTGTGAACACACACCGCGATCGTTGCTTCAGCTGTACCAAGGACAAGTTCGGTCGTGTATTGAATGGTGCTACCACCTGTGAGATAGTTCTGCTAAATACCAACTGACTAAAAACAGCTACATGGTTTCTAACTATCGATTAGGTACGTATCCCTCGTTGAGCAGCGTCAGTTTAAGGTTAATAAGGTTAATAATTCACGGAGCGGTTTCCATCCGCGCCCGCCGGTGCTGCTAGACAGCGGTTTTATTTCAATACTCACGACCCTGCAAGGTTGTGCGGGCACGTAGCCGCCGCGGTTGCGGGCACGAAATCGTTGCGATTGCGGACCGGACCGCGAAGTTAGTGGGAGTTAATTGCAAGTCGCGCGGTTAATAGAGAACTCACCCCGCGTGCGCCTGCACCACATTGCGCCTGAACGGACCGCCAAAGTGTGCGGGCAACGACGGCCGTCCTGCGCGGTTCTACTAGTACCCCGCCGCGGGAACTGCGAACAACCGTCACAACTACACGCGTAAAACGCGCCGTGAAATGTGCTACTAATCTTACAGACTTAACTATTACATTTTATAGATGCCGCGGTCCCGCGGCAGACGCGGGGGAAACCGCTCCGTGAGTTCTTAGTGTAACGAAAAACGAGTTTCAGCGCCATCTAACGTGTAATAGTTAGCTATTATATACTAGTAGCATTTTTACTAAGACGCCACCTGATGGTGAATGGCTGAGCCAGGATGAAAAATATATTGTAATATAACTCTTATTCAAGTAACTGAAAGTTTAATTTTGTTAAATTTTAAAATTGTTTTACGTCGTTTTCACGTTTTAAGCCCTACCCAATCAAAATCTTTCATATTTCATATTTCATATTTCATATTTATTTATTGCATTTCTACATAGTTTCCTTAGATCTAGAATACATTTAATTTGTCCCTTAGACATGTAGCACCCCACTGGGGCATCGCAACATAAGAGAGAGCACACTCAAATCTTTACGTTATGGTAGTAGATAATAGAGCGTAAAGTTTGAATTGCACACAAGGTAAAAAGTGGCGACATCGGCACCCGATCTTACATAGCGTCATTACATATCTCCCCTTTTTTTCTATATCTATAACTCATGTATCTTCAGTTAACGGATATACGCCTGACACGGCAGACCTATTATATCGGTTTTCTTATTTGTTAATTTATTTATTGTTGAGTTCTGTATTGTTGTCACTCGCCTGGGCTTGCTGAAAATCAGGAATGACGGTGAATTAGGTACTGCATTATCAATAGCTTAAATTTTTTTTTTAATTATTTAATTTATATTTATTATTATTATTATATCATTATTTATTTCAGACTCTCGCTTCTCCGGGGGCCTAAAAGATTAATTTTGATTTTTTATTATTATTACTGTTCCACTACTGTTTTGTCTTTTTTTTTTTTTTTTTATATATATATAATAGACACACGCTTGGCCACAATCTCACCTGATGTTAAGCGACGATGTGACCGACGATGGGACGCGTTTGCCTAAAAAATGCCTATTCACTCTAGCCTTGAATAACCCCAAATTGTACTTTTCGGGAAATACAGATGCCGGTAGAGCATTCCATTCCTTTGCCGTACGCATCAGAAAGGAGGAAGCATAGCGCTTAGTGCGAATAGGTGTAATATCAACGACATAAGAATGGAGTGCTCCGGACCTTCTAGTCGACCGAAGGAGGAACGGTGAGGGCGGAACCAAATTGAAAAGTTCCTGCGCACACTCCCCGAAATGTATCCGATAGAAAACCGACAAGCAGGCTACTTTTCTGCGATGATCGAGATTTTGGAGCTTCGACTCCACAAGAGGATTATTGTTAATAAGTCTCTTTGCTCTACGCTCCACCGAGTCCAAGGCAGCTAACTGGTATTGGGCAGAGCCGTCCCAAAGGTGGCAGCAGTACTCCATACAGGATCGAACTTGTGCTTTATATAGATTTAAAAGCTGTTCAGGTGTGAAGTACCGTCTGACCTTGAAAAGTATGCCTAGTTTTCTGGCAGCAGTTTTCGCAGTCTATATGCGTGTTTGTGCTTGTGTAATAAACAGTGTTCATTCTTCTTTCTTTCTTTCTTTCAAAACCCGAGAACCTAAACAGTACACTGAATGTAACCCTTGTTTTTGCAACACAAATATGGTTTGCATTATCTGCCGCTTTATCCCACATGAGACTAGGTGTTAAGTTCTTCGGATAGTATAGTTTATGCAATTGTTGTTTAATGAGGATTCTAAACGTCGAGTACCGCGTACCGTGAGTAAGTATTAGGTACGAGACGTTATTATCTAATAGTGTAATTATTGTAAAAAAACACTTTTTCTACAAGTAAATAAAATAATGAAACAGAAGCAATATTTAATGTATATTTTGTTAACAATCCACGTGTGTGTAATTCGTGGTTATCTATGTGTATGTCCATGGCACCCGCGACACAGGGTCTCCCTAGTGCGGTGCTATGTTGAGAGTTTACGTTACGTTATGTTACGTTAGCAGAAGTAGAACTCCTTGTGAAGTTCGTCCAGGAAAGTACTGCCATCTTACCTATTTATGCCACCAAGCAGTATCTATAATTGAAGGGTAATTAAATTCCATTGAAACTCCACAAAATATAGTTGCAATGGCAGTTGAGTCTTAACCGCTCACGCGATACATGCAGCCGTAGACGCATACCACACCTAGATGTGCCGGTGACGATTTTATACCGATTTATCGGATATCGAAGTTATAACAGGTAAAAGAACTAATACTAATTGATATTTCGGTAACTACTCTAGCAAGCCATAAAGTTTTTAATGCCTGGGTCTGTCATTTAAAAAAATAAACAACTTCAAAAATGCGTCATGACAATCGTGTGTGTTATTGTTTGGGCTGGTGATTTCGGTGTTTATTTATTGAAAACATACCGTAAGTAGCGTTTTTTAAATTTACCCTGAATACAAATGTTTATAAACTATACTTTAAGGAGTAATTTCATGGTAAACGTTAGAACCACTCAAACGGAATATTATCATATTTATCCAAGTACACCAAAAATTTCATTAGTGCTTTTTAAGTGCAGGATTTGCGGTGTATTACTGCATTTTATTTGAGATGTTTTTGTTGGTAGTACGGAGGGTATTTATTTAGCAATGCAGAATAATAATTTTTATTTATAAAAACTTGTATTTCAACTGAATGCTTTTCTAATTTGCGAAACCAAATAGCCGCAATTTTGCGGTAGGAGGAGCGCATCGCGTGAGCGGTTAATGGAATAGCAGTAATGGTGTTAATTCATTGAATCACTAACAATCGATGTTGTCTTACAAAAACTATGATGGAAATTACAAAGAAAGAAAGAAAAGTGGACAGTTTATTTGGTAAACTTATGAGAAAACAGAACAGAATGATAACAAAAATAAAATAATCTTATGATAAAACACAAAACAAAAGAATTACATTTAAAAGTTCGGCTCAGCTTTTTGTAACAAGACGTGTGAAAACACCTTGTTACGCTGGTATTCAGTGACGCCGAAAAAATAACAAAGACGATGTCGCTTCGTCGAAGCATATAAAATAATTTAAAAAAAATACAATAGACTTAATTAGGTGCAAATCAAAACTTAAATGCAAATTAAAAAGCAAAAAAGCATGCCCTAAAAATGGGTGTACAGAAATAGAGACGGAACTAAGGGCCATACATTCCTGGTAACACATCAGAGATACATCACTTATAAATATCAACTCTCGTTTGCATTGAAATATGGACAGCGCCAGCAACTAACCTGTGTGTACATCTCCGTATATTCTGTATTTATAGTAATAAAGATAATATCACTAACAATGGCGTGCTGTTCCATTCGGTGGTGTGGGGAAAACAGCAAAACATCTAATTATAAAACAAACGGAATCTAGTTTCATATACGTAATTTTGCAATTTTCGTCCATTATAGCCATTGACTTACAATTATATGGACGTCGGGTCCGCGCTAAAAAGTGTCCGAACTTATAGGGCGTTAAAATCGTATACAGAGCGTCATTCACGCTTTAGTCTTCGTTTGTTCGATTGACAGCGAAGCAAGCAAAATTAGACAGTACTGCGATGACAATACAATTTAAATTCAACGTTTTGGCTTTTTCATATTCCTTTACATGTCACTACGTTTAAATAGGTTGACTTGGGACATTTTTTTCGTGGTTTTTGTATTAGACCCGTCGCCCATTTATTTGTAAGTCAATGAGGAGGCAACAGATTTGCTTATTTTAATTTTTATGCCGTTTAGTCAGCAATTTAATCTGCAAGTTAAGTATATACAACGTTATTGGACTACACCATCGACATGACGTCGACTCGCCATTAAAGAGCAGGATTCTAATAGCAGTAGACCTCCTTGTGGAAGAGTTCGTCCAGGGAAGTACTGCCACCTTGTCTATTTCTGCCGCCGAGCAGTAATGTCAGCATTACTGTGTTTCGTTTTAAGGGTGCTGGTGAAATTACAGGCACATGGAACTTGTCAAGTTATGTCTCAGGGTAGCAGGCGTAGTGGCACTGTCCCTCAGATTTAAGCTCTGAGTGGCACTGCAACTGTTATGAACAGGCGTGTAGCTTACCATCAGGCGCACGACTTGTTCGTCCCGTCATTTGGTATTCAAAAAATAAATAAAATTAAGAGGTATGTAGTTGGAATCCATTATGTCTGTATGTACCTATTGTATTAGACAAAAGTAACTAAAACACTTGTGTTATGGAAACAACGACTGTACCACAAACATCGAGACCCGAGACCATATAGAAAAGCTAGTTTTCTTCATTGATGTGACCGGGGACCGAACCTGGGACCTTTGAGATGGTGACAGTAAGAAAAAACGGTGTGCAGTTCGACAACGGAGGTCGTCTAGGATCTGTAATTAACGCATAGATAAATTTGTAAGATTTGTTGATGCAGTCTATTGCTTAGCTGGTAGAGTGGTTGTTCTAGTTTGGCATATAGACCCTGGTTCGTGTCCTGTCAGTTTCATTTTTCTTTGTGCTATGCATGCCTAGACTTGAGGAGGTGAGGTGTGGGGTGGCCATTTCTCGCGTCCCGCAATCCGCGCGCTGTAAATTATATGAATAAAATAAGAAAAGGCGGAGAATATTTGACACGGATACTACGTCGACCAGCGTCCGATGGCGACTGACGGTACCTCGGGCGAAGCGGCGTGTCATTAAACCGCTGAGCAGTTTGCAAATTTTTTTTTGTTTTTAATTTGATTTGGTACAAACAGTCATTACATAATAATAATTTATTTATTTCATGTGACATTGACACATATGATTTGTTAGTAAAATCACGTAATGCTAATGTTAGTAAATACAAAATTATACATAATAGACCCGCTGGAGTCATGCAATTCACAGGAGCGCAGGATGGGGTTGGGGCTGGCCCGCATCTGGCGCGCCAGAGACGTGCTTCGCTTGCGCATGGTCGCGTAGAAGCAGTCAGCTCTTGCTTCTGCGAACATCCCTGACGCGCTACAGAAGCGGGGCAGCCCCTTCTACACCCGGAACGCATTATTATGTTTAATCCGGAGGGCCCCATAGGCTCGCTGCGTATAATATCTCTACAAACTGCACGTGTATAGGAGGTACAATATACCTAAATTAATACGAATTAAGTTTAATTAATTATTAATATTAAAAAAGTAATTATTCTACTCCCTAGTAGAGGAAAAATTCCTAATCTTCGATTTGATTTTAGAGGGGTATATCCACTTTAAAGTTAAAAATAAAATATTGTATGAGTAACTAACTACACGATATATTCAAGCACAGACATTAATCAGAAACATAAAACAATAAAGTTTCCTCGATAGATAAAAATCACGAAATGACCTCTAATTCTCACATTTTTTCGATTCATCCTCGAAATACTACAGGTTATTAGGACAAAAATTAGATAATTAATTATATTTATGCATGATCGAGGACTGTCACTACGGATTTTTTTTAATCCTTTTAGTTTTAGAGTTATTCCGCTAAAACGAATTTGGTACTTTTAATGCGCAAAATTCAACATCTCCTGTCGCATGTCACGCGAACTTCAGGCATATATTTGTCTCACAAATGTGGGCGGAGCCAACGTCAAAACTTTTTTGGCATGCTCCCTCTTAACACAGACAAAATTTGAATCATCTGACAACGAATACCGAATATTATACTTAAATGTTAATAACATAGGGTTTAAATATATAGAATAGAAAAAAATAAACGCAGTTTTGAACCAAAAACGAATGGTTAAACCATATAGGTGCTTAAACAAATTTCTACACAAAACTTAAAATAAGACTTAACGATGATATGAAATACAATACACGGGTACTATTTTTGGAGCGGCTGTCAGTTTTACACTCCAAAACAGCACATTAATGCATTATTCTACGATTTTAGAGAATTTGCAAGAAAGAATGACACAACCATACCATATACAAAGCGAAAACGGCGGACTGAGTTCAGATAGGTCTTTCCAGACCTATAGTTGGCACGCATCAGACGCTAACTAACCACTTCTATTGTATTTATTGTTCTGTGGCCATATGCCTACAGTGTTATCAAATAGTTCACTCTGTCTTCATATATTTTATGTTTCTCGGTGCGTTACAAATAAAATTTTTCCAGGTATTTTGCAGTATTAAAATGTGCTATCTGAGTTTATTTTTGAAAATATAAACGGATTGTGAAGAACTAACAACACACTAGTAGCGGTATGTTGTTTCAAATGTCCTTAAAGTTCAGGTCAAGTTGACCAACTGGTCAAAGTCAAAGTCAAAGTCAAAGATTATTTATTCCATAGGTAAAAT
>NW_020653722.1:0-10043 GCF_003589595.1 Hyposmocoma kahamanoa | reverse complement strand
TTATAGAATTATCAGCAAACCGCTTATATGTATAAAATTATCCAGTAGGATTATAATCACTTTGTCTTGAACTGTAAAATACCACTATTATCAGTCACCGACAAAAGCCTGGCTCTTAAATAGGATGATCATGATTAGTCGGTGCGTGTTAAGCGCGCGACTCTTCGTCGTCTTGACCGGTCCTCAATGTGAAAAAAAATTCAGCTCTTGCCGAACAAAGCTGAGCAATAGGTATTTTAAAGGACTGTCCCACACACATCAGGGCCGTGCCATAGACGTGGACGAGGCGTGCTAGTTTGTATGAACTGCGGGCCCGTCCCGGCGTCGGCCCGTACACGGACACGCGTGAACGAGTCCATCCAAAATAAACGCAACGATATTTTTTGAGCCCCTTACGGAGTACGGCCCTGGGCACGGCCCGGATATGTATGGATAGACCTTAATACCACAACTTGCCACTCGTTAGGCTTAAATATTAAGGTTTAAACTTAATTTAACTTGTTATAGCATAACGTATATGTAATAGATGGGCACATTTTGACTTTCTTAATTGTTTGACATATTTTTAAGCGTAACATTAATAATATAATAAATACTGAAATGAATAAATATTATTACATGAGGGAAATATGGCGTTTGCTCTCCCCAAATTTGTAACCTTTAGTTTTGGGGATTTTGAATAATTGGCATTAGCAACACTGCAAATCGGAGGGAAGAATCGAACGTGTATGTCGTCTAGATATAAAGTATAGAGAGCGCGCCTTCAGACAATCGGATCGGTAATAAAATCGGACGCTATTTCCGAGTCGGATGCCACGTCACGTCCGATCCGATTATCGTACTGAGTGTTCATACAATTATATGGTACGAGCGCCTTCCGGTAGTCGGATCAGACTATTGGAAAAGACGGACGTGTATTGTCGCACTAAATGTGAATTGAAATAGGGTTTCAGTTGAAAACCAACATTTAGCAGGTTCGGGTGCTATATATAAATTATGTGCAAAGTTAAATTTTTTATTTTTAAATAATTAGTTTTCAACTTTTATTTTGGTCTGTTTTCGGGATTTTATGTGCTCAGGTACTTTAGTACATCATATCGTGTAACGCATTAGCACAGAACTAAAACTTAAAGAGACTATAAAATATATACAAAAGAGATTAGTACCGACTGCTGCCATTCGCTACAGTATCTGTACGTATTTAATTGGTAAGCCTTATTAAATAAATAAATGAGTACTGAAACCAAATCATTATTATCACCCTACTACCCAGTGCGGGTATTGTCTACTTTTTTATTTATTTAATGAAATTACACAGTATTACAGTAAATTTCTAGTCATCAGCTCCATAATCTTTCTACATAACTTTTGTTTATTACCCCTTTCTATCAATCTCTTGGTTATGCTGGAAGGGCACCATAACCTGTGCGAGCAGGGACCATCTAAGTTAGGTCCTAACCCCAGATCAGCCCGTTTGCACGGACATCGTCCGGTTCTCTGTAAGGCACTTAGGTGAGCCGCCCCGGGTGCACATACAGCACCCTCCCTATATTCCAGATAAGTACCAGAGCTGTAGGTATGCCACTTCCTGTCGCGCTTTGCGCAACTAACGGTTACCACCGCTGAGCCGTCGACCAGAGTCGATGGCTCAGATTGACTCAGAAGTCAACTACCAAATTTCCTCATTGGTGGCGTAGCTGTAAGCCACGCTCACTTACCGACGCCGAAAAACAACGTCTCTCCAGTTCCCAAATTCCTACGCAGCCGGAGGGACCGGAGGATGTCTAAGTCATCCTCTACTAGCTCTCCGGGCTATTGCCTGAGATGCCGGGTAGCGGTATCTGATACAATGTCCGGAGATAGCTACCGATTTAAAGGGCAACTCAAGTGCTCAATACGTCTCATCGCCTCAGGCTCTTGTCTAGACTGCTACTAAGATGCGCTAGTTGCGCGCGGGATGAACTCCTCGGCCACATGCTACCGGGCAGACGAACGTGTTCATCCCTAACCACAAACACCGGCGAGTCCATACCTAAGTCCGGGTCACACCCTGGACACCCGCCCTACTCTGATCTTACAGGGGAGCCCGTAGTCTCCCCGGAAAACCCTATCTCTCGGGTCAGTAGATAGGGACAATAGTCATCAGACTTTCATCGTTTGACAAGAGGTATTGCCATTTTACATACACGGATCTATCTGATATTTATGTTCCATTTCTACTGTTTCTTTTTATTTTCAGGTTTATGCCTAATGGGTCATATATAGATGCGACTGATCTAAGATCGTGGGAACTGGCAAACGTGATGAACGATGTCATGCAGGATAAGAATAAATATTATGGTTTTTTCAAGTGGCGCAGATATTACAGTTTGCACGATCCGATGGAAACACCAGAAACTGACGAACTATGTGCATTTTGTGCTTTTCTAAATTACTATCTTCAGAATACTATTAGGTATAAAAGAAGTGTGATCACACGTCTCGACGCTTTTTGGCAGCAATAAATTTAGATATTAAGTATTAATTTTTTTTTCGGCAATGTATTTTTTACTCACCATTGACGTGATAACTGTCCTGATAGATTTACAGTCGTGATTTATATTTGTATTAGAAACTTTTTAAATTATAGACGCGATTGAGCTGTAGGCACGCAAGCATATATGGCTTGCGATTGACGCACGATCGGCACGCGGACAGATCGCACAGCGTAATCCATGTGTGCAACTCGCGAACCTTCCGCAAATAGGCTCATTCGTCAGAATTGTACGTTCACACCCAAGCAGCACACCCATATCTAAATATATACTATGAGATATGTAATAGAATTTAATTCGATTGAATATTTTAAGAGTTCAAATTCCCTCAACATATGTCGAAGAAGGTTTCTAGATAATTTAACGTAAAAGTGGGCACAACTTTATTAGTAGATCACAAGAGTGCTTTGAGAAATTATCTGTAGGTAGTGTTAAGAGTGATTCTTATCTTTTTTCTCAAGTAACCCTTCTAGAATGCTACTAGACCATTTGTAGTAGTTTTTATTTAGTCTTGTAGACAGTTTTTAGATAATTTATAGTCTATGATAGTTTTCTTATGCTATTTTAAAACCAAAATATTAAAGCGTTACAAACATAAGACGCAATTCTCTTAATACTAATAGATTTCAAGTTTAATGGCTTACGAAACATAAACTGTCAAATTTGCAACATGGCGAAATTAGATATAATATTACTGACTTTTTCGCGCAATGTTTAATCGTTTAGAAAGCGCGAATTGACGTGCGACTTTAAATACATTGTGAAAAGTAATGTAAAACCTATCATAAAAGTAATGCGCACGCTGAATTTTAAATATTTATAAAAATACAGTTATCGATTTTCGGTTTTAAATATTCACAGAAAGCATAAATATACAAAATAACTCACAAAACAAACCATTTTCATGAAGTTCTAGGCTTCTTTAAGCTAATTTCAACTTAGATTTACTTTTTAAAAGGAAAATAAATTTTTCTCGGCTACTTCATAGTCATTCTTTAAAAATAAAAATGGCGATAAAAATTTAAAGTTGGGAGCATTGGGATGGAGAGACTGTTGGGAGCATTTTGTCTATAGCATTATCTATAAAAAAACTTTAGAATACGAAAAGATTATTTTTACTTGCTTTAGTGTAGTTGATCTTGTAGAAGAATATTCATTCTTAAGAAGCTTTTATGACTGTCTACAAAACGCAGTGTTTCTAAGCGATTTTTTCTTTTCACAGTATTACAAAACCTTTATAAGGAGTAAAAGTTAAAACTTGAATGGTGAGCGTGTTATGCAATAAATAACCTTTCACAAGTAACCCGAGGTAATTTTTTTTCACGGTAAATTTCTCGCAAAAAACGTTATTCTGTATAATTATATGGAATGTGTTATATATTACAAAAAGGTGGATAAATTCCCTATCAGATAAGGTATATTTCAATGATATACCTAACTTATGTTGGAAAAAATAAAATTTTCATTAGAAAATTGAGGTTATTTCTTCACGCCAACCACATTTCACACAATGATTTCACTGTATTCTATTGATAGACGGCACAATACACATACACAACTTGGAAGTACAGTAGTTTACGCGCTCATTTCAATCTTTTTTATCACTTCAGAACACGAATGACACTCACAATTTGTTTGTCAACAAATAAATTATAACGTACTTTTTTCACTTTCGATTGGAGATTTGTTATTTATTTTTTGACACAATATACTAGTTTCTACTTAACTTTCATGTTATTGTTATAACACTCTCTAAATTACACTAAAATTATTTTTTCTATAGTCAAAGCTCATGTATTTTGTTAAAAAAGTACATAAAAGTGTTTGCAATTTTGCCGCATTTGTACTCACAATTTATTAATATTTTTTTCTACATAGAAAATTATTGGAACTATACTGTAAGTAACCCACGCATGTTAAATTTTCGTATATTTTGAGATAAAAAATAAAATGTATATTCTCCATACAAAAAAAAAAATTTTTCTCCGAAACTATCAACTTTTCAAGAAATTATACAAGAATAAAAGTTGTTAGGAATGTTATTATCTATCATTTTAAAAAAAGAATTAGCTCGATACTCCACAAGTTATTCCTATCTCCAAGAATTATCAAGTTGGGCCCACTGTGCGTCGGTAACCTTCAGAGCACGCACGCGAGTCGCGAGGGATGGGCGAGTCGAGTTATTTAACTTGAGTTGCTCCCACAACGAGTCAACTCGAGCTACACTTTGTAAAGCTGGCTCGGTTGGTTCGGTGACCTTCAGTCACGCTCGAGTCGCGGTCGGACGGCCGATCGCGTCGGTTCGAGTTCTAATCGCGACTCATGGTTGCACTGTCAAACACCGAGTCGAGTTAACTTGAGTTGCAATTAGAGTTAGCAGTCAAGTCAACTCGAGTTGAAACAAATACAACTCGTCCCATTTGATTACGTTAAGAAAATTAAACTAAATGCCATATAGCTACATAATTTTACAATATTTCAAAGTGTCGATTGCCGATTTACTTACACAGCTAACAAACAAAATCCTTCTTCGTCCTGAGTTATCTCCTTTAATATTTCATAGATGGCACTATGTTCTATGTGAAATGGGAAACAATTATATCGCGAAATACTTTTACATATTACTTGTAGCATTTAACATTTGGTGCGAAACGCGAAATAGCCGATTGGTTTAATGATGTTAGTTGTAGTTATGTTATAAATTATAATTTTGGTTACGTTTTAATTCGATTTTGACCTAATGGTGGAACGTTAGCAAAATTTTGTCTGGTGAAGCGATTTAAATTAAGATATAATTACTAGGATTTATTTAGTTAGTTTAGCGTTTATTTAATTAATAAGTTGTTGTAATATTTGTATATAAAAGTAGGAGAAAGTATTATTATGAGTGTAATTTACTGTAAATAACCAGTGTAAAGTTTTGTGCAAATTGTAAATAGTAAATTGTTTAAGTATGAAGGGAAGCTCATTGATTTATCTTGTAACGTGTAACCACCACGTGTAATAGTTGCAAAACAAATGAAGCCAGTCGTAACTAACCCTAAAAAAACTGTAGACTATTCTATAGATAGACTATAGATGCTATACTTAGCAAGTAAGCACGCGTCAACTATTTCACGTTTCTTTCCATTCGCTACATTATCACACGACCTTGAGCTGCTAAAAAGTATAAAATTTTAGCGCTATAAAAATATAGCACTTAGCGCGCTATGCAATTATGTTATATTTTTGTTAATCACATCTCTAGACATAATATCCGACGTTCACCACCTACACCAGATCTTTTATTCTTTACTTTATCCATTTTGCATGAACTTACAACGTCCAATAGAGTAGAAACCCTAAATATAGTGTTTTTTAAAATAAAATCTACTGAAGACGCGCTGTAACATGTTTGTTAATAAGTATAAATACTACAGAATGTCTATAAATGAAATATATCTAGAATGAACTTAAGAACACTAGTTTTTAGAGTATTAATAGGCTTTACTGGATATGTATAGAACAATTTTACTAAAAATAATCAATTGATCCACAAATGAACTTAAAATAAGTACTGTAAGAGTAAATCTTAAGAGAGATCACACTTAATTAAGTTGTATGGTATTAAAAAGGTTTTAAAATTTTGACTTGAGTGAAATAAGTCTAAAGAACAATTTCTTTTCTCTAAAACCATTTATAGAGAACTATTATCTAAACCTATACCATAGTAAGACTGTTTATAGATATAATAGTTTTGAGGCGTATAAAGTGTGCTCCTTGGGTACATTCCGAATCGCTTTGCTCAATTTTTCATTAGTCAAATAAGAATTATACAAAGAATTATACATAATTCGTTTTCACAGTTCTACACATTTTCGTCTGTGAAGTTATCCAATTGAATACTTTCAGTTATATTAAATTAGTTTTAATTAAGTGTCCGTTTTTACTGCCACATCATTTTACTCACTTTACAATTTTCAATAATTATAATCGAAGTCACAAGGTTTGGAGTTTTATTTTGCACCTGTATATCGTCTAAAGTCAGTGCAATCGTTTTCTCATCTTTTTTAGTATATTCAAAGAAATACCAAGAACAAGAGAATGATTTCTTATAGCCAGTTTCTATTGCGGAAGTCGTCTTTATGTCCATGGTCACCGTGACACCCTTGGGCCCAACTCGTAATAGGGCTTAAGAACCTTCAGTTTACCCTTTTGTCCGGTGGTGAATTGAAAGCTAAGAGCGTCCAACTGATACATATTCTTCAGAAAAACTAGAATATATAACCACTCATAATTCCCGACACAATAATCTTAATTTATAGTTATTTCAAGTTGTATTCAACAGATAGCAAAATTTGATATAGCGTCTATGGTACTACACAATTACTTAAACAAATTACTTTCTTATGTCTCGTTGTATTAAACCATGAATAGTACAGTGAAGTTATTAGAACAGGTCTTTGTCATATTATACCAAATTATTCTCATCAATACCGATTGTAGTTGATTATTCCATTCAATTGTATTTAAGCTGTATTCTATTGATTATAATGAGCGAATAGCCTTTAAGCTAGAATATTAAATGATGTCTACCAAACCTGGCAAGATTTGGGCCCATGGAATTGCAATGAACTCAGAAATCCCCGCAATTCTGCCACGGTGTATCGTGATCTCCAATCCACAAGTAATATAACATAGTAACTTTACAGAACGAATAGGTACCACGAACAACATGCGAAAAATGGTCAGGTTCAGAATAAGGAACTAAGTGCTATATATATGGTAAAAGGTTCGAACTGAAAAATTGGTGTAGATTGGCCCTTGGATCCTCTAGTAGATAGATAAAAAACTTCGCACGAAAACGGCGAAGTCGCAGTTCTTGGAAGAGACCTACCACCAGCTTGTTGATGTTAGTGTGATTATTCGCTGTTACTAACTTATCCAAAACCAAGTAATACCTGTGTATATGATTCTTGTATATTTAAGTTTTTTGTGATTGAGAAAAGCACATAGTCCACAGATTTCATCAGAGTCCGGGCTGTGAGTGTAGTTGTGAAAACTGTAGTATCTATGCCATTTGAAATAATCGTAGTATTTATTCTTGTCATAAATAGTATCATTCATTATTGATGCCAATATCTCCGGTGTCAGAGCAGTAGCATCTATATAAGATCCCTTAGGCAAGAATCTAAAAATGCAAGTCCTCAATTTAACAAGGTGAAGAATATTCTTGAAGAAGTCTTTGCTTTTATTGTGACATGTACGTGTGACAAACAAATTCAGTCAAAGTTCAGGTGGTGACCATACCCATTGAAACTTATTTCAATTCATTTTGCTAAAGTTGTTTGTTATCATTCATCCAGCTGAAGTTTGGCTGAAGATTTTAGTTATACCAGTATGGAAAATCAAACCTAGAATAATTTGCGCCTCCGAAAACGATCGGTATAGAATAATGTTGAGTAGCTGTTAATATCTTTTCAGTTACATAGTCATCGCACATTGAATTTTCAAACGCCAAATAGAAATAATAATCTGTTTCTATTGCGACATGGCACTCCTCGCCCCATAGCTGACAATATCTGTCTCCACAAAATCCAGTGATATCAATATTTAGATTATACCTAGACAATTCAGGAATTAGTTTTTCGACAAATTCTTCACGTCTACTTGGCGTATGACAATGTGATACATGCCACGCTGCAGCTTTATTTTTAGTTTGCAATTTACGTTTGATGTCATCACTTATAGGTTCCATATCGTTGACATCAATCCATTTAACGTCAACTTTAGGCGCTACAATGTCACCTTTCTTATTTCTAACAACAAAAAATCTCCATGTGATGTCCGAATCGAGCTTATATGTAAAAGTGTAATTGAAATACCCATTGTAGTGTGAAGCTAAACGATACATAGCAGCAGGTTCGTTACTCATAAAAATATATTTCTGATGCGCTAGTCGTTTGGATGGTAGAATCGCCTCGTACTGTCTTAGAGTCATAACATTAAATAAAATGACGTCAAAGAGAGTAATATCGCTCAAAAAAGTTCTATTGCTAGTTATAAAACAATTTTGGAAGCTACAATTTTGATTAACAAAATATTGCTGTTCCTGAAAATCGTCAAGCATTGGTGTAAATTGCGGTTGTTCCCATATGAATATGTAGATTAACTTATTACTGTCGCTTCCTAATACGTAAAATAAATGAGAAAATATTATAAGAACGTAATTTGTAATAGGTTTTTGTCTGTACATTTTCATATTCATATGTAATCTTACGGCATTGGTAAAATACTGGTAAAATCTTTTCAATGTTTTGCGATTTACGGAGTAATTACTCTTCGTGAGTGTGCCATCAAAACTATTTGACCATTGACTTTTGCTAACAAAGTCAATGAACAAAACAATACTATGCTTTATTCATAGTGTACAATGTACTGAGGTAAATTCATTTGTTCCTTAATAAACTTCCGTAGGTAACTTAATTATTATTCAAAAATACTTGCTAAATTCAGTAAGTTGTTTTTTAGTTTTAGTTTTCGTTGGTTAGTTTGAAAAAAACATATGCCTACGCGATTAAAATCCGAAAACATAGTTTCATTTTCTATATGTAAAAATAGTGAAAACAAAAGAACTCGATACTTGTGAAACATGTTTATACTAACACTGTCTCTTGTTACATCTCCTGTTATACTATGTTTTAAGTAAATAAACGTATGATAATAGTATTATTATTAATAATATTTGTACTTTTATTTATTTCCAAAATTAAATGGAAGTTTTAAAGATTCACTTAAATAAGTCACTGGTATTACTTCTATACCAATGCATAAATACAAAAAAGCTTACACTATTTGGAATCTGTTTAAAAATTTCTCTATGAGAATGTGAATCTTGAGATTGGAAATGTATAGGATTTATATTTCAAAGTTTTCTCTTTTTATATACTCTCAAATTACATTTTTTCTGTGTAAATTCACTTTTTGTAAAATTTGAGTTTTTGTAAACGAAAAACAATAAATTCAAAATTTCATGTGACATTCCCGGATATTCCCATATAACCCAAAATATTCCCAAACGGAATATTGATCTACTTTAATTGAATGTTTGTATGTCGATAATGACTTATCGATAGATTATGGTACGACACTAAAGAAATCCGCCATTTGTTCGTTCAATTTTTGTTTAGGTATGTACGTTCATTCCGTAGTTAGGGCAGCTCCTTTCTTTTCTTTTTTTTCATTCCTCTAAGCTGTCCATGGTCAAACGAAACATTTGTTCTGCGCTCATAAGGGTCGAAACACAAAACTGCGAATTGGCGCGATGCGAATTCGTGTGGCAAGGCATCTCACTGCCACGGTTTGGGTGTGAACCATGCCTTCGACGATCGTCAAACGTACTGAACGTATTTTTTGAACTAGGTAGCGACATAGATCGTAAAAAGAGTGTTGCACTGCTGTTATTGATGCGATGCGACGTCGCATCGCAGTTTTGTGTTTCGACTCTAACTCCGGTCTACTCCCTTATGT
>NW_020653721.1:0-12212 GCF_003589595.1 Hyposmocoma kahamanoa | reverse complement strand
AACCAGTTGTTGTCGCACACTCGCCGTGTTTCATTGAAATACTACAGAGAGCAAATATTACTGCTTACTGATCGCTTAGGGCTACCTTTGGAAATAGCAATATAGCAATACAATATAGAACTTCAAATGCGGTTATATACTCGATGTTCAAATGTGTTAAATAAAGTTAATATTTCTTCTCACGTGAATATGCTGTGTGTGTGGTCGTGTTTTCAGCGATTTGTAGATTTTACATAAAGCACGCTTGAGAAGGTTCCGGATTCGATTTCCGGCAGTATCAATTAGGGAAACGAACTTTTCTAAAATGGAAATGAAACTATTTTTCCGGATTTAAATCGCGTATATTTGTTTTTTCAAACAAACCGACGTTTCGGGCCCTTTACAGGTCACATGGTCACAGTCAACCGTGATATATAGAATAGTTTCATGTCCTATGTGTAACAATCGCGAAAACCTAAGAACTTTTCTAAAATGGTTTTGGCCTAGTTGTTCTGGGTAGTGCCGCAGAGTGTATTCCGTAACTGTTGGTTCCGGGCTCGATTCCCGGTAGAACCAATCTGGGTAGTGCCGTGGAGTGAATTCCGTACTTCTCGGTCCCGGGTTCGATTCCCAGTAGAACCAATTTATGAAATTAACTTTTCTAAAATGGTTTTGGCCTAGGTGTTCTGCGTAGTTCCGCGGAGTGTATTCCGTAACTCTTGGTCGCGGGTTCGATTCCCAGTGGACCCAATTTGGGAAATGAACTTTTCCAAAATGGTTTTGACCTAGGTGTTCAGGGTGGTGCCACGGAGTGTATTCCGTAACTCTTGGTCCCCGGGTTCGATTCCCGGTAGAACCTATTTGGGAAGTGAACTTTTCTAAAATGATTTTGGCCTAGGTGTTCTTGGTAATGCCGTGGAGTGAATTCCGTACATCTTGGTCCCAATCGATCGATTCCCGGTAAAACCAGTTTCGGAAATAAAAATTTTCCTAAAATGGTTTTTTGCTACTAGGTGTCCTGGGTATACCGCATAGTGTATTCCACAGCTCTTGGTCCCGGGTTTATTTCCCGATAGAATCAATTTGGGAAATGTACTTTTGTCTGTTCTGTTGCCAACCACCTGGTCTCAAACTATGGAACTCCCTGTACTCCTTATGAGTGCCAGAAAAACTTAATACAAACATAGGTATTACCAGAAACCCAGACCAGACCCAAGTTCAGGAAGTTCATTTAAAAAATTTGTTCTACCGGGAATCAAACCCGAAACCAAGGGCAACGGAATTCACTCCCCGGCACTACCCAGAACACCTAGGCCTTCTCTTCCAGAACACCTAAAGGGCCATATTATTTGCATGTATATTGTACAAATTCCATACTAGGTGAAATTAATTAAAAACAACAACTTTTTGTTGCATACACCCGCTCAAAAACACACGCGCAGTCCACCCGTCGCAAAGCCAGAAAGGCGGCTGAGCGTACTGCGCAGACCTCGCGAGTGGGAAGGAATTATTTTTTTCAAATAATAACACTTAACTTATGGACTATATAAGTTAAAAAAAAGTGAACAATACATTCTGTTTGAAATTTTATTTTTATTTATTTTTTCGTGTAAATTTTATAAACAACGTATGTTTACATGTCAAGATAAATAGCTTTTTATTCAATTTGAAGGACGTAACTGTAAATTTTATTTCGTAAAAAGAGCTTAGTAAATTGAATTTTTCAATTATTTAAGGATTACTAGCAATCATACATTTTTTTGTGATTATTGGACTATTATTATTATCAGGAATTTAATTTGAAAAGAGCGTAATTCGTCAATCTGGCATTTTTTTATATTTTTTATTTATTTATTTATTTATTTATTTAGGTAACAAACAGTCACATAAGCAACAATACAAGAGACAATTATATACAAAAAGACCTATAGTACTCTAGTTTGCAGAAACAATAACAAAATTAAATTATTTATTCCAGCCTTAAGCGAGTAGGTTGCGAAACGCGTGGGTCCCCCACACCTCACCTTCTAAAATATAGGCTTGCGTTCAAATACCTTGCCTTAAGGTGTTCATCGCAATATTTTCGTGCTATATTGACATAACCTTTGTTAAATGCAGTACTTACACATTGATATTTTTATACCAGCATCACGGAATAGTATCTCGATTATGGGAGTATGATTAAAATTAATTGCTAACAATTCTGAATTTGAGGCACTCTCGCTCAAACACCAATCGAAAGCTTCAATTCTATAATGGAAGGTGCGTGCTTCGATCCGCATTATGCAACGCGAGATTATACGAATATGTGGATACGCGGCGGGCGTGTACACATACAAGCCACCCTGCTACGTTTGTATAGAATTACCTTACTAGTCTTATTATACTATGCGAGCTCTAGCTTAGTGGTTGATAATGATGATAGCAGACCTTTGATTGGTTATTGGTTTTAATAAGATAAGAAAAAAATATCTATATATTCTAGAACTAGATGACGAAAAATCTATTGTAGTGATTCGTTTAACGCTTTCAGGTTTATATTATATATATCTTATTCCATTCAACTTCTATCTACCCAATACTTAGTGTAGATCTCTTTCAATACACGCCATTCGCTCCAGTCTTGTGCTTTCCTTATCCAATTTTTCTCTGCCACTTTGAGTGCTCGTTAGTCTTGCACATGGATTGCCTACCCACGCTTCTGTACCTTTCTCTGGTTCTACACTCAAGTACCCTTCTACCCCAGTTGTGGTCTTGTCTACGACATATGACCTACCCATTTCTACTTCCTGCGGGCTTGTCTATGTCGATAAGATTCGTTCTTCTGGATTTATGTGTAATGGAATCGATCTCGGAGAGAAATACCGGACACATATTGGTGAGTGTAGGTATCGAATGGGATAGCTCTCTGAGTGACCTGTAGTTTTTGCACTGTCTTGCTCCGTAGATCCTGACTGGAATGACACATTGCTCAAATGTCTGACCGTTGGATATATTATATAATTATTGTAATTGTTCTTTTCAGTAGAATCTGTAATACGAAACAATAGTTTTAATCATTATAATAATTTTAAGTGTTATTTAAGACCAAACTAAACTGTCCAGTAATTTCAAAATATTTCAATCTTTTGCACAGTGAAAATATCATATTGAATGCTTGCGTAATAATTGGCAGCAGTACCTGGTTATTTTCAGCAAAGGGCATTATTAGAAATGGCGCGAGGTTTAAAATAAATTCGGCAGAGAGGTGTAAATTATATAAAAAGACAGCGCTTTTCACATATCACGTGTTTGGCACGCTTCTCATCATGAGATAATAAATGAAATAAGCTTATTACATAATAAATCGTGAGTGTCCCAGGCGGCCACCTTTATTATACAGAGACGCAGCAACTTCTTATTCCGTTAAGAAAAAAAAAATGTTCACCATCGTATAAGGAGTTGGGCAGGCTGAAAATAAAACCTGATATTTTATAACTCGAGATATTATTGTATTTTTTGAATTCACGATTTTGTAGCATTGTGTTAGTCATATATTTTTTGTGAAATAACTTCACTAGTTTGATAAGATTACAAAAAAATTTTTTTTTCGACCCATTAGAACTTGAAACTATGACCACTTTGTACTGTAGCGCAGCTCTTACCAACTGAGCTACAGGTGACGTTAGCAGGTTGACGAAAATTTTCTATGTGTGTTATTATAAATTTTTATACTGATCTTTTCCGCTTTCAGCGACATCTAATGAAAGATTTAGAACCTTCTCCCTCTGCCGGTAACTTTACAGCTACCACAAGCTAGAAATTATTATATTACTATTCATATTAATTTATTTATGAAAACACAGGTTGTGTAGAAGTTGATTATGTACAAAATAAGTCACTTTTCACTATGTCCGGACATTATATATTTACTCACATGCACTTCAACAGACCAAACGAGGTGTGATTTGTTTTAAATAATATCACATTAGATACACTTTTATAAGTCAGTTTGTAATTTAAACGTGGTGACATGGGTCAATTTTAATGATAATAATTGTAAAAAAACATAATAGCGACAAAATAAATTTACAAAATGTATAAAATTAGACAATGAAAGTAGGAACTTGTCATCTATAAATTTGGAGACTGTACAGTAGATTTTATTAATATCAATAAGTTTAAATGTTTATCTTCATGTACCAACTTTGCAAAAAACACAGTGCACTAGTACAGTAATGCGAGATGGTCTACGTCTATGCAGCTACGAAAGATATGAAAAACGTTTCATTCAACGTTTTTTTTAATATCAAGTGACGGGACGAAAAAGTCTTACGCCTTATGGTAAAGTACACGCCTGTCCATAACAATTGCAGTGTTCTCAGAGCTTTAAATCGCAAAGATCTGAGGAGAACTGCCACCGCGCCCGTCATCCTGAGACATAAATTGACAAATCTCATGTGCCTGTAACTTCGTCAGCACCCTTGCCCTTCAAAACCTAATATAGGTAAGGTGGCTGCACTTCCTTGGACGGACTCTTTCACAAAGATCTTTATTGCTACTAAAAAAACATTTACATAACTCACAAATCAAAGTCATTGGGTATTTGCCGCCACAGGGGTCCAAACTATCGATCTCTTAATTGAGAAGCATCCTTCGTCCCTCTGGGATATCAACCATCGTATAACATTACATAAGCTTCATTTAGCATAGATTAACCTTTCGCCAAGCAAACTCTGAAGCCAATGATTGATGATTCACCATAAAACAAACATATATGTGCCGTTCGACAAAATAGGAACTCGCCACTATTTTATACAAAATTTCACCTCCCCACTTCCCCGGAGTTCGTCGACTTCACTGACAATTGAATTTTGGAAAGGGATAATGTAAGTTTGTAGATGAAAATGACAAGATGTCCTAAAGTGATACCAGTAATGAGATTTTAGAATAGCGATTCGAGATATAGGAAAGAGTGATGTGTAAATATACGCCACTTTTATTATCTATTGTAAAAAAATATGGTAGGTATTGAGAAGTGTAGCAGAAGACCTTTAGTAGCAGGAGATCTTCTTGTGAAGCAGTTCGTCCAGTGAAGTACAGCCACTTTGCCTATTTCTGTTCCCACATTTTACTTATATCAAGTGTATATACGTATTCGTATATACATAATTATGTTATATCAACGTACAAAAATATAAGCAGATTGCGAGGGTCCATTGAAATTGAAAAAGAATCCTAATTTCAAAAACGAAGATAGTTTTTCCATATGACCAGTTTTGGATCCAATTTATCTTCTGAAGAAAAACCCCAAACAAACATACTTAACACTGCAAATCTAATTAATTGTTTTAATTTATTTCTGTATCACGTGTCAATGTAAAGATCATTAACAGAATAACTTTTTATAAAAAAATAGACCGACCTAATAGGTTCATGGAAAAATAGATGTATCTATTTGCCAAGTTTATTAAAATCGGTTATTCGAAAGTGCGCAAAACCGGATATTCATCACATAGTTCGCCACCCTTAGAGGTGGAATATTCTAATATTCTTCAAATTTAAATGGGACCAACCAAATTTCTAATAATCGGTGCACAAATGCAGCCGGAGCAATCGCGTAATCAAGAAATACAGTCGAATTAAAGAACCTCGTCGATTAAAAAAGATTTCATAACGATAAAATATTCACAAATGTAATTCCAATTGAAAAGCGACCATTATCTAACTCGGTTATCACGGCTCTTTATTGACTCACTCGTGTCATTGACCTCCTTTTTTTCCAAAAATGAGATAGTAATAAAATAAAAGATCAAGCTTACCGGCCTCTTTGCGAAGTGCTGCTCAAATTTCCATACAAAATGTAGAGCCCTTACTTGAGGGTTAATGTGTTTGCTGTACTCTCGTCTCGAGTTGGCCATCGATGGTTTAAGTACATCGCTAAGTCATTGAGGAAAATCTTTCAGAAGTTTAAACATTCGGCGGTACTCAAACGGTGACGCCTGTCTGAGTTTCATCGAGTATATAACCAGAAATAGAGACGCAACAAGGGCTGTACTTTCCTAGTAACTCATCAGTGATACATCATTTATAAATATCAATCCTCGTTTGCATTGAAATGTATACAGCGCCATCAACTGACCTGTGTATACGTCTCCGTATAATAAAAAAAAAAATTGTATATATTGTAATAAAGGTAATATCTCTAACAATGGCGTGCTGTTCCATTCGCTGGTGTGATGAAAAACAGCAAAACATCTAATTACAAAACAAACGGAATCAAATTTCATCGGTTATAAATATTAAATATGTAATTTTGCAATTTTAGTCCATTATAGCAAAGCTCAAGTTAACTGGTCGATTTGAAGTGAAACACTTGACGACACCCATTGACGACACCCGTCAATTGTTTCGAACTCGGGCTAGCCAATCGGAGCGCAGTTGTCACGGTAATGATATGGCAGAATAGTTTTCAAACAAATTAAATGACATTTCGTGTCTATTTCTGGTTACGTACTCGATGACGAGTTTAGAATACATACAAGCATATATTTTTATAAAAGAATACACAAACATCACACCCACAACATACATGCTCTTCGCACAACAGTAATTTGTACTGTGTAGTCCTATTGTTTATTTTAATAACTTCATTAACGTACTATTTTCTTATCTATCACTAAGTGTGGTTAGACGTGGTGCATTGATACAAACGCGCGTTTGCATCAATACAAACGCGCGATAACATCGATGCAATCGCCTATAAATGCAAGTGTACATACCACCGTGCTCGACAAACTACGCTATGAACACTCCGCGGACTCGTGTTGCTAAACTGTATAATTCACGCTTTATTTTACATTAGTTCGCTTGAGATATATCAGTGAATAGTCCTATAATACTTACTTATTTTGAATATGTTGATTATATATTTATATTATGTATAATACTCATCACAGTAGTAATGGTTTAAATTTAAATTCAAAGCTATAAATATTGAAATAAAAATAACGTGATATTTATGTAGGTTCATATTTCACTTTATTAAATACTGGCTGATGCTTTTGTGGTGTTGTATTATATACTAAATTTTATTCTGGAAAACCTGTTGTTGCCTGTACTATTTTAAGGTTTACTTTGTATATTTATGATATTGTAAACGATGTTGGTTTTCAATAAAAAAAAAAAGTATCGATGAATTCACGCGCTTGCATTGCGTTTGCATCGCTGCTTAAAATGGCGGGCGTGTGTAACCGCTCTAAGGCGCGTGGGTGTATTCAATACAAGACACACGTTTGCGCGCAAGCCTTGAACGTACCACTCGTCGATTTTGAACGTACAGAACGCCAACGTAACGCTGCTTATATACACACCGCAGCAATTAGCCCCATTTACACAGTCACTCTATCGCGCGTGATCTGGAACGTACAGGATTGCAATCCTACAGCGATTGCCTGTTTGAATTTTTTTAAGCTAACGTTCCTGTGCGCTCGATTGCTCGTGTTAGTTTTTGTTACAACGGAAAGAGCGTCAATGTAAAGGCTAATAGCGCAGGATATACCGCGTGAAACTGGCGAGTGTTGGAATGCGCGATTGCGCAATCACGCGGTTTTTCCTTTTTCCTTCCAACGTCTTTACACGCGCGCTCCATAGCGCACGATTGCGGTATCACGCGCGATAAAGTGACCCGCTAGTGTCCGAGGTGTACATGTTCCGACGCCACGCGCTGTTTCAACGCACTGTGTGTCATATCATTCTGGTTTATATGTAATACAACGGAGTCACTGCTCTCGCAACGCATCTTGTATCATCGCTTTTAATCATAACACCTACTAATATTTATATTATTTTGGTGAGTAATAAACATACTAGAATCCCATCTACGTGCATGGAATAGCTTACGTAGGTAATGCTTTATAAAGTGTGTAAAATTGTAAGCAAAATCGATAACATGCGAAGCAACATTCGTAGTGTCGCATGTTACCGTCTGAATACTGTGGTATTCATATATTTTTTAACTCAAGATATTGTAAAAACGGATCCCACCTATCGACACTTTTCATGAATTAGTTCATAAAAGATGTAATTATACTATTGCACTCTTACTAATACTAATTTTATTATTAATAATATTGGTAAAGACTAAGTAGCAGAGTATTTTCTAAAAAAAAACTAATATATAAAAACATGACATTCAATAAAATAAATATTACTATTGCACTGTTTATTTATTACTAGCAGTAGAGTTCCCTGTTAGAGAATTCCTCCAGGGAAGTAGATAGATAGATGGATGGATGGATGCATTGATGGATGGATGGACGGACGGACGGACGGACAGACGGAGACGGATGGATAGATAGATAGATATATACTTTATTGCTCACACACAGGAACAAAAACAGCACAAAGACAGCTTACAACTAATGTGAGCAAAGGCGGCCTTATCGTTAACAGCAATCTCTTCCAGACAACCTTTGAGATATAGGAAAACCAATCAGAGCGAGATACGTAGTGTGCCAATAGCATAATTTTGTATTATATAGACATACAAAAAATAACATTATGTTTTATCAAATAATAAGTAACGATGTATTATACCTACATGTATGTATATTACAATATATAAATATAACTAAATAAATTGATACTTACTAATAAATAATATACACGTTGCAGACTAGGACACTGTCAGAAGATATTTACTCAATCCAACTGTGTAAATAGAAGCGACTTAGACTGTCAAATTTCAGTCGGGAGTTCGTTCCATAGTTGTGCAGTGAAAGGAGGCTTTATTAGGTTTATCCATTTTAGACCTAAGTTCACGGTTGTGATTCTTACCGAGAAAGCGAAAACTTTCCTTACGGTAAGGCGGAGTACGAGGGCCATATAGAACGTTATAGAGAAAGCTGAAAGCGTGCTTCTCACGGCGCAACTTGATAGGAAGTACTAACACATTAAACTTTTCCTACCGCCAAGCAGTAATGTGAACATACTGCGTACCGGATTTGAAGGGTAGGGGTGTTAGTAAAATTACAGGCACATGGGACTTGTCCATTTATGTCTCTGGGTGATGGTGGCAACAGCAGTGTTCCTCAGATCTTTGCAATTTAAAGCTCTGAGTGCCCCTACACTGCCAGCAGGCGCACGACTTTAGAATCACAAAAACAAAGTTCCTTAGTCAAAGTCAAAGTCAAAGTCAAAGATTATTTATTCCACAGGTAAAATAAATTTACACTTGAAAACGTCGCAGTTAAGCTACTGCTCGTTCACTACGCTGACCTGAGAAGAACGAGCAAGACACTCTAGGGATTGCTCTTTTCAAATAAACTTAAATGCTATGGAATACACTTTGAATCAAATTTGTGTGGATTCTGGAGCCATGTCGTCTTTCCATACATCTTTATCTAACACGTAGTCTTCAACTTTGTAATAAGATTTTTCGATCAAACTATTTTTAATGTAGTTCTTAAACTTAGGAATTGATAAACTTAATACATGCTCCGGAATCTTATTGTAAAAACGTATACAGTTCCCCATAAAAGAGTTGTTTACCTTGGTTAAACGAAATCGTGGTACCATGAGTTTGGACTTAACTCTATCTTCTTTCTTATTGAAATTATGTATATGTTTACGGGCATATAAAATATTTGAGTAAATGTACTGCGATGACAGTCATGATACCAGTCTCCTTAAACTTTTCTCTGAGAGATACCCGAGAACCTAGACGGTACACAGAACGAATCGCTCGTTTTTGCAATACAAATATGGTTTGAATATCTGCCGCTTTACCCCACATGAGAATCCCGTAGGACATTATACTATGGAAGTAACTAAAGTAAACTAGTCTAGCAGTACTAACATCGGTAAGCTCACGTATTCTGCGGAGCTTAATCTGCCTTGTAAAAGAGTTCGTCTGATGAAGTACCACTTTACCCATTTCTGCCACCAAACAGTAAAGTGAGCATTTTATTACAGTTTTGAACTTCGAAATTTAAGATATACAATATTCAAACATTCCACCCGCCAAGGTGTTTACCAATAAACCACAGCATGCAATTAAAAACATATAAACTCTAAGAAAAACCTAATCTCTCAGCCTTATTAACAAAGTTGATCCACAAGTCAAGCCAACAACAAGTCTAGAAACTCATTTAATACACACACTAAACACCAAATAGCAACACATGTTAGAAATAATGATAACCGCTAGCTCTTTGAAATTGTTTAGTATTTTAACGACGTATAAAATACAAAGACATTGAAGACTTATGTAAAATCAAAAATATATTTTTTATTTCTACATATTAGTAGATAAAAATATCATAATTATCATAAGATATTCAATAAAATAAATATTGCAACTACATCTCTTATCAGCTGCTGGTAGATGTAAAGGCAACTGGCTTTTGAAGATAAACCTATGAAGGATAAATCTAGGAAGAAATAAAAACGAATATTGACAACAAACACAGAGAAATTGGTGAGGTCTGCTGATTCGTTCCGTAGCTCAGTTGGAAGACCGGCTAGCTCCGGTATGGCAGATAGGTGCTGGTTCGTATCCAGTAGGATCGAAGGAATCTTTGTATCAATAATGAAGCGCATGCGTAGTCCCCATTTTTAAAACAAGAGTCACATTATTACAACACATATCTAGTATGGATCCCGGTCTCTTATTTAACACGTTGGAGCACCGCTGGAACATGGACAACTCACCCGTGGTATGCGACACACCTATTCATAACAGTTACAGTGCCACTTAAATAGTAAAGGTCATAGGGGTACTGCCATATAATGTAATATAAAGGTCTTAAGTAAAGTCAAAGTCAAAATCAAAGTCAAAGAATCATTTATTTCGTCGGTAAAATAAATTTACACTTGAAAACGTCACATTTAAGCTACTGCTCGTTCACTACGCTGACCTCCCTGAGAAGAACGAGCAAGAAACTCTAGGGATTGCTCTTTTCAAATTAACTTAAATGCTATGGAATACACTTTGAATCAAATTTGTGGGGATTCTGGAGCCTTGTAGTCTTTCCATATATCTTTATCTAATACGTAGTCTTCAATTTTGTTATATGACTTTTCTGTCAAAATAATTTTTAATGTAGTTTTTAAACTTAGGAAATGATAATCTTAATTTATGCTCCGGGATCTTACTGAAAAAATGTTTACATTTCCCCAGAAAAGAGTCGTTTACCTTTTGTTAAACGAAATCGTGGTACCATGAGTTTGGACTTAGCTCTATCTTCTTTCTTATTGAAATTATGTATATTTTTACGGGCATATAAAATATTTGAGTAAATGTACTGTGATGCCACGGTCATGATACAGTCTCCTTAGACTTTTCTCTGAAAGAAACCCGAGAGCCTAGACGGTACACGGAACGAATAGGTCGTTTTTGCAATACAAAATATATGGTTTAAATATCTGCTGCCGTAAAATAAGTTACATTGTATTCAACCTGCAAGCAGATGTGCATTTATTAATGAAATTTCTTGTTTTTGTCTACAATTAATTGCATTTGAAACTAATGTATTTGAAAAACGTTCTTTATTACTGTAGAAGCAATGTACCAAAAAACCATTTTTTCAAGCGTAATTTAAACGGATGTCCTTGTAACAATTTCATTTCATTTGGTAATTTATTGCACACACGTTGAAGCAGTTATTCTTGTAAATTACTTTACGGCTACGAGACTGGTATAAGAGACTCATAATGTGATCTTTAGTTTGCCTTTGAATGACTCACCATTTGTTTTAAAATATTGTTGCGACAATTTGACAAATATACAGACATCCTTAATGGCAAAGGCAATATGTTTAGCTTCAATAACAACTATTATCGAACCACGCACTGCAGATCGCCCGGGTATATAATTCTTCTGAACCTTAAACGCTCTTTTTAAAAAACATAAAGTCTTACCATATGACACAAGCATAGACACAAGAAGGAGAAAGGACATAGTGACACAAGTCCCTCATACAAAAACTGCGTTTGGAATCATGCAATACAAAAAGCGTTCGAGTCAGTTGTACAATAAATAAAACAACGAACTAAATATACAGGAAAATAATAATGAATTTTTAGTCATCGTCCAAACTTTCATATTATGATCTTTAGTGAAAATATAACATGTGCAAATTTTCCTTTTAGTGTAAATCAATACTAAAATTAAGATATGCCATCGCAAAATTGTTTTAAAAAATTGCGCGCGTGTGGACAGCCTACTCGATATGCGCGCTAGGCCACCCCCC
>NW_020653720.1:0-12117 GCF_003589595.1 Hyposmocoma kahamanoa | reverse complement strand
CACGTAGGTGGCGCTACGGCAAAAAAGCTTTTTAGGCCCAAAAACAAAGATCTGTACATACAGAAAATCATATAATTTCTCAAAAATATAGAAGAATACGAATACCGTGACATATAACACTACCGTGAGGTAGTTAAAAGATTATGATATTCAATTCAAATTTTTAATTAGACGACACTACTGTGAAAGTACAAAATGACCTAAAAGCATTTCTACAGGAAATCGATAGTAGCACTCATCTCACGATTATAATATCCTCATATAACGAAATCAAAAAGCACTTGCATTTTACAAGGTTTATAAGATATTTCGTACGTATACCTGTTGCGATTACGCGAGTTTAAATATACCATTTTGCGACATTTTGCGTTAATGTTCCTCATTTACGCGCCCAAATACTCTGTACGAGGAGATAAATTCCTATATGAACATGATAAAGACGAGATGGGTTCAGATTAGGAGCATGTTTTAATGTCATCTCGCATTAACCTACTGCGAAGGTGTACTCTCTTGTGTCGCTGAGGTGCTATTGTTTTTTATAGTCCATTAGGTGCCAGTAAGAAGGAAAGTTTAGGGGTAAAAATGACGTGAACAGAGGAAAAATAAAGGGGTATTGCAGATAGTTGAACATTTTGTTTATTGGAATATCATAAGAATAAAATTTTACTTCCTTGCTTTGACACAATGTCGCAGCAAGAAAACGCCAGCAAACTAAAAAAAACTTTTTGTGATACAGAAACAAAGTTTTTTTAAGTTACGTTCAACTGAGCTGTAAGTTTTAAGTGGATTATTTTTCGACGTTATCTTGTTAGAATATAACGCTGGCCATCAAAATGTCGCTCTCTCTTGCACTAGTTACAATATAACACTGCCCAATATAAATGTATCTCTCTCTTGCATTTGTTTTCCGAGCATTTTTTTTTTAATTTATTGCTTAGTTAGAGTTTGAGTTGTGCTCGCGTGGGCTTCCGAGCAGAACACCCTGGATGCTCGAATCGGGCGAGATCTCTCTCCATCAGCCATAGAAGCTTCGCTAGCGGATCAGGAGTCCCATGAAACAGTGGTCTCCTTCTGTGACGCGGTGGTAAACAAGGAGGCTGCCGAGCGTGATCGGGAAAGGGTCGATCCCGTTCGGCGGCGGCGTACACGCTAGAGCACCTGAGAAGACCATCGTAGGGTTTTAGCTGGTCACCCTGAGTGAGAGTTTTAGCTGGTTAGCCCGTCACCCTAAGATGTTCATTCATTATTATTCAAAACAGGAACGCAGTCTAACTCACAATTACTGCTTAGCGGCAGAAATAGGTAAGGTGGCAGTACTTCCATTTCACAAGGGGTTCTATTACTATAGAAAAACACGGTACAGTGGAAGGAAAGGATGCTAAGCTTCCTAGCTGATAATGTTTTAGACTATAAAAAATTATTATTTTGCAATATTATTATTTGCTGTGCTTTTACAAGTTGTTTCTGTAATAGTATGTACATGTTTTTGTTTACTGTTGTTGTAGATTCTCTTCGTAGTGAAGTCTATCATCGAAATTCACCGGTTGATTTGGAGTAATAAACACGTGTCTTCTTTAACTTGACGTTGACGGAATCATCGATTGTATCGAGAGAGAGGAATGAGGTTCACGCGAAGGAGATTTAAAAGCGTTAAAACAGCTCAGCTATGCTCGAAATATATAATTGGCAGATAAACAAGGACAATCTGTAAGTTTCACTCCAAAACGTGTAAACATGTCACGATAATAATTTAGCGTCGGCGTCGCATCATTCTCCCATCATCAATCACGGGATGAGAAATTCTTTTCCGTCACATTGTTTTTGTAGTTGATATGTTTTGCAGCTAAATTTCTTACGAGTAGCCTAAGCATGACGTCTGTGAGCGTTGAGTAAAAACCAGTTATTGATGTAACTACATACATGTATCCAAATAACAAACGTTATTGTTTTTTTCATAATTCATTTATTTGTGATAACACAGGTTGTATAGAAGTTGACATGTACATAATCAGTATAGTTTCACTGAGTCCGACCAAATATAAGGCATACAACCATATCAAAGGTATATACATTTACTCACATGAACTTCAACAATTAAACCAGGTGTAACATGTTTTCTTTTTAAATAGTATCACATGTGTGCACGACATGGTTGTAATAAGTATCAGTAATTCATAGACGGTGACAGTAAGAGCGGTTACACAGGGTTTGATATAAAATGCCGTTTGATCGAACATTAATTGCTCGAAAACATTGGCTCGGTCCATTTGACCTATGAATCGTTTGCCACATCGATGCATCATGCGAGTTTTGGCGACAGCGGTTCTTATAACTCGAGCCTATCTAACTTAGGGTTGTCTAATTTTTTAATGATATTTATCAGAAACCTCCGTTTCCTTTTTCGAGAAATCACTTTTTTCACTGTTGATTGTTAATGCAAATGTTATTTCCATATTTTGACGCATCGATGTGGCAAATTTTAGAGCTCACGATTCATAGGTCAAAAGGACAATCAAGCCAACGTTTTCGAGCAATTAATGTTCGATCAAACGGCATTATATCTCAAGTAGGGAGCCCGGTTACAAACGGCGACTTTTAGCAGCGATGCAAACGCGATGCAGTAACGATGCAGTCGCTAATTGACTACCTTTACACACGTGCGCAATTTTAAGCAGCGACTAAGTCGATACAAACGCGCGAGTGCATCGCTACACTGGGGATTTATAGGCGATTGCGCCCGTTTGTAGTCGCTGCTCAGTCGCCGTGTGTTCACTCTTATATGGGTCAATGTTAATGATAATAAATGTAAAAAATGTAACCAGATGTCAAAATAAAACTATTAATATTAATTTTAATAATGTGAAAATAAATATACAAATGGCATAAATTATTCAATAACGTTAGGAATTTGTCGTTCAAAAAAATGTGACGTCTGTTGATACACTAGTCAAAGAGGAAGTTATATTATTTTTAAAGCTGATTTTCAGGTATTTAACTCGTATTTCATATTGTATTAGTGTCTGATATGTAGGTTAGATAGTTTTTTACTACTGTTGTTAATATTTTTAGTTATTTTTACATAAAAAAATCGATCTCAACAGTTCGTGGAATTGCTTCTATTTTCCAAGTTTTATTGAAATTGATTACCGGAAAGTGCGCGAAATCGGATTCATTCCCTAGTTTGCCACCCTCAGAGGTGGAATACTTTCTTCAAATCAAAATGGGACCAATACTGAGATACCCTCTTTCCTACAAAAACAATCGACAAAAACGGTTGACAAATGCTGTAGGTAATTGCAAAAAAAATACAGTCAGAAAATCAGAAAAAAATACAGACAAAATACCTCTTCCTTTTTTGAAGTTGGATGTATAAATACTTTTATTAGCCAATCATCATCATCCATCATTCACAGCCCGATTTCACCTACTGCTGGGTATAGGCCCCCTGAAGTTTGTGCCATTCACCACGGTCTTGTGCTAGCCGCATCCATTGACGCCTCGCGATGCGTACTACGTCGTCGACCCACCTTGCAACAGGGGCCTGACGCTTCTTTTGCCCATCCTTGGCCACCAATCAGTCGACGTCTTGCTCCACCTGTCATCACCTGTCCTTGCTAATGTATCCCGCCCAACCCCATTTGAGTTCCATGATCCGAGTTCCAGCATCGTGGACTTTCCTCCGTCGTCGGATGTCAACGTTGGAATTCGGTAGGTTGATGCCGAGCATGGCGCGGTCCATGGCCCTCTGTGCTACTCTCAACCTGTATACAGTCTCTTGCGTGAGCGTCCATGTCTCGGCGCCATACGTCACGGTGGGCAGAACATTGATTAAACAAGCGCGTCTTCAGATACTGTGGAACCTTTTCTCATTTAAGGATGTCATCTAACTTGCCAAACGCAGCCCGTCCCAGCCAGACTCTTTTTGAGATCTACTTAGGCTGATGCTCTTTGTCAAAGGTCATGTCCGAGATAGAAGCACTTATCGACTCTCTCCAGCCTCTCATTCACCACCATGCCGTTTTTTGAGAGACTGGAGAGGTTCGCCACATACTTCGTATTAGACATATTCCTCCTCAGGCCAACTCTCAAAGAAGCATCATAGAGTTGTTCCAGCATTCCAGGGAGCCAAAGAGGTGGCCTAGCGGGTTACAACTCACAGCTGTGGGCGCTGGATTCCGGACAGAACCAATTTGGGAAATGAACTTTTCTAAATTGTTTCTGGTCTGGGCATTCTGGGAAGTGTCTCAGATCGAATTAAGTTGCTCTGGTACTCATGGTATTTAATAATAATAATATATAATTATATTTTATTTTCTCTCACATCAGATATAGAATTTCAATATTCAATTTCGTAAGAGACAGGAGCCTAAACTAGAATACCCTGTGTCTTAAGTTGTGAGATATAGGAGCCTAAACTAGAATAACCTGATTAGATACACGGAATTCTCTAGTTTGAGACAAAGAAATTGGTGTAGTTGCCTAGTAGTAGTTGTAGTTGCTAGTCACATTAATTCTTTTTTAAATAGCATAATGTCAGATCTTGGTACTTTCGGTATCAAGCGAACACTGTTTCACTATAAATCTTTGAACAAAAACTTGAACTTTAAACTTTTCAAAGTTTGCGTTTATATTTGAAACTCTTCCGGAAAAACTGTTGGCAGTCACTTCGAAAAACTGTTGTATTTATTGGCAAAAGTTGCGACAGTCCAAACTATTCATCTTTATTACCATTCCCCTTATTTCGGGCGTATTTTATTGTATAAATACAGATTCACGATAATCTTATGCAAATTGAGCCACAATTTGTTATTATTAGAGGGAGTGGGGAAAGGAATTAATCACATTGTTTTGTGAACCTTTCCCCAAAGTTACCTAATTTACATGACAACGCATTGGACAATGGTTAGATTAAACCTGGTCTGTGCCCAATTTTTCGCACTATTGTATTTGTAAGTATTCTTGTCAAAGTATTATAGGAAGAGAAAGTATTTTTTCGGTTCTAAATATATTTCGCATATATTTAGTTTTTTTTCATACAAACCAACATTTCGGGCCTCCTCAGCTCCAGTCACCCGTGACCATGGGAACTGGAAAGGGTTTCCTATGTGTAACAATCGCGAAAACCTAAGAACTCGAAGAGTATAGTTATTACAATACCTTGCTAAGAATTTTGATATTTTTAAAACTGTATAATATCGTGTGACGATGTCTGAATATTTACATAGTTCAAATACTATATACATGCATTCGTATACATTATATTCACTTCTCGCACTTGTCCCATCGGGGTAGACAGAGACCACATCTTTCGCCGCATTAACACACTTTTTTGTGCTGCCAAGTGACGGGAAGGATAAGTCGTGCGCCTGGTGGCAAGTGACACGCCCGTCCATAACACTTGCAGTGCCACTCAGAGCTTTATTGCAACATCATAAAAAAAAATTCTGCCGCCAAGCAGTTATGTGAGCTGCGTTCCGGTTTTGAAGGGTAGAGGTGCTGGTGAAATGAAACAGGCACATGGGACTTGTCTTTCAGAGTGACGGGCGTAGTGCAGTGCTCCTCCGATCTTTGTGATTTAAAGCTCTGTGTGTGCAACACCAGGCCCACGACTTGTTTGTCCCATCCATAGACATAGAAACTATATTCCGTCACCTGGTATTTTATAGATAAAGTTACTCGTTCACATTTACCTTATAAATCTGTTTCAGATACTATTAAATTGTTTTTTTTTTAATAGGTACGTCCTACGAGTCTAAAACAATTAAATTCAAATAAGTGTATTCGATGCGAACAAAGCTTCATACTTGACGTGTTTTGATTTCGTCGAATATTACTTATTTGACAGTAATTGTTTTGGATTGATTTCGGACGGACAACGGACAACAAAAATTATTAAAAAATTATAAAAAAAACTAATTAACTAGAACAAATTTAATAACTTAGTACACACAAATTGAATCGTACTTATAAAACATATATCTCACCGTGTATGAAGGAAGAGTTTTTAAAGTTAAGTAGAATAGATTACCTTTGATATTAAAAGATCTTGTTATAAACTCTTAATATGAAAGTTATTCGGCTTTTTGGAGAAAAAAAGTTCGAGGCCATTACGCAAAGAATACGTGTAAGGTACTCTCTTAGAAGTGGGTACTGGAGACGTTGAAGGAGCAAGTTTCGTGCAAAGTTTTGTAATAAAACTGCGGGGGCAACCTAGATGTCTACTTTCATTTCTGGGCACGTACATTTAAAGAGGTCCGAGTCTCTGGCTTTAAACTACAATGTCTATAAATATATAAAGTTACTCCATAAGGGTTAAGCACCTTAGAGTGTTATCTACACTCGGATACGGGAGCATTCTCACTTCCAGAAAGTAGTCCATTATAGATAGGTATTATAGTATTTTATTCGGGTAGAAATTTGGAAGCAAAATCGTGTGTGCTCTGATGTACGATAGAAAGGAATAAATTATAATTAATGGTTTGCCGAAGATGACTGTAATAGCATTGTGAAATTGAAGAGTCTAGTTTTAAAGCCAAAAATATATACACTTCAAATTGCTTAGTACTGTCAGAAGTGACATTATTTATCAGAGCTTCATCGTCTACGGTCTTTGGCATCCTTCAAGAGTAAATACCAAACGTCACGTAAGCAATTCGATCGTCTGCCTTTGCGGAAAGTGTTATTATTTTGTTAGTGAGAAAGAAACTAGTCTGTGTGTGTACGAAAGGGTCGTGAGTCCGCCTCTGTCACATTGTGTGCACTTTGAATGTAATGTTTTAGTTATAATCGTATATTTATGTGGATAGGGGTTGGTGAAAGGAGATAGTATGAAACATTACCGAAAGCTAAGGTCAGAAGTCACGTTTGGTTTGATTATCTGCCAAAATTATAGTCTCTGAGTAGGAGTTAAAGTTGGGACTTTTAAAATTGACCTTCGTTTCTTCCGTTTTTTTCAATGCTTATTTTTTTATGTTATGAAGCGACGGGAAGAGCAAGTTGCGTATCTGGTGGTAAGCGTCACGCCTGTCTATAGCAGTTGCAGTTACACTCAAGATATTTAAATAACAATGGTCTGCGGGACACTGTTACTGCGGCTGTCGCAAATGTGTTAATTTGTTGAATATCCATTTACATATTTACTTAAGTTCACCAATGCTTAATACATTCTGTTACACAAATTCAAAAAGGTATTACAATTAAAATGCTTATTTAATTATAGGTGAATATGCCATGATATAGCTATAAAAGTGAAGAAAGTTATAAATTTACTGTAAGAAATTAAATATTAAAATAAATAATTATAGTTAATTCCAAAACCATTACTTCTTACTTTTCTTCATTATATATTTCAAAACGATAAGCAAGCAAAGGAAAATCTTACGAGTTCCAAAAACCGATTTATACTGTCGCGGTTGAAAATTATGGGACTTTAGCTACACCTTTGGAGAGATAAATAATATAATGCCTGCAAAGAAATAAATCTCAGTGATGTTAGATTCAGTAAAAAGCGCTTTTAAATTAGCTTACACGAATGCAAGCGGTGAGAAATCTTTTTTTAGTTCGTTTCAGACCATTATCTGTGTAATGGTAATTCATGGATTGTAAACGTAATCGACACGTTTTAGCAAAATTCAGTCATTAACGTAATATCTGACTTGACTTGACTGTCTCCGTGGCCGAACGGTTGCCATGCTGGACTGCCACGCAGAGGCCCCGGATTCGATTCCAGGACCGAGATAAATTGTATGGCTTACAAACGCGGAGGTTAGCTATAACAAGGAGGGCAGAAAATCTGAAATATACAGTAAAATTCAATGGTTCGCAATATATGTTATGTCGTTGACCCAATATTTGGTGTAATAAATCCGAGAGGAAAACAATACAGGCGTTGAAAAAGGTCTTTTATTATGTTAATTGATTGCCAGGTCGGAGAGAGCGGAAAACAAATCTGCGGGTACGGATACCCGCAAACGGTAGCGCAATATTTCTGCACTTGGGCTCTACAAATGTGTGTAATTAATTTCCGGAATGAAATCTGTGTAACAGGGAAGCATGAATTGGGCATAGCGATCGCTTGTCGGCGTTTTAAATGATAAGTGCCGTATGTGTTTTACCGCATTGATTGTAAAAATACCACTCAGATAGCTTTAGTAGTATATATAGCTCCTTGTGATAGAGTTTATCCAGGGTAGTGCTGCCTATTTCTGCCGCCAGTAATATCAGTATATGTAATATGCGTTCCGGTTTTGAAGGTTAAAGGTGCAGGTGAAATTACAGGCACATGGGACTTGTCAACTTATGTCCCAGGGTGACGGGCGCTGTGGCAGTGTCCCTCAGATCTGCGATTTAAAGCTGTGAGTGGCACTGCAACTGTTTGGGATTGACCTTACTTTCTTCGTTATGGATAGACCTTACGTGTAGCTTACCATGAGGCGCACGACTTGTTCGTCCCGTCACTTAATATTTTATTTTTAAAAAGTTTTTAGGGTAAGGCAGTCACCAAACTTATTAACGCGCAATCGTCTTGATGCGATCGTGTTTAGGTCGACTTGTCACATTAAGCCGATTCGCCGTTGACGCAGCCGTTAGCGCGCCGCCCCGTCACACCAGTTGTTTCTTCTAAACTTGTGAAATTCGCACAAAGCAGATTCGTTGCCGACCTGTGTCGAGTCGCGTCCGGACGAACCGATGCAAAAGACATGTCTTTTTCGCTCTTACGTTCATAGACATAAAGTTTTAGCCGGTAATATTAAGTAATATTAGGGGTTAAAGTATGAAATTGCCGTTTTATCGCAATAGGTTCTTTGAATTTTCATAGAATCTTCATGGTTTGAGGTTTTCGAATGAAACTTTTTTCAAATGGTTTCTGTGATTTTTTTTTTTAAATTTGAAACATTTGAATATCGACTTTCAATTGTTTTTGTTATTCAATTTCGACAAGAAAGATGGATACTGCGAAAATTCGAGTGATTTTTGAATACGAGTTCCGACGCGGAACTAACGCGGCAGAAACAGCCCGCAATATCAATGCTGCGTTTGGAGAGGGGTCTACTAATGAACGCACCGTGCGATTTTGGTTTAAACGCTTTCGTGATGGAAATTTCGACTTAAAGAACGAGCGACGAGGAAGACCGCCCACACAGGGGAATAACGATGAATTAAGAGAGATAGTGGAAGCCGATCCTAGTCAAACTACCCAGGATTTAGCGGCATGGTTTAACGTTACCTTACCCACAATATTGACTCACTTGCGTCAAATCAATAAAATAAAAAAATACGAAAAATGGGTGCCTCATGATTTGACTGATCTGCAGAAAGAAACGCGTGTTGAAACTTGTGTTGCCTTGTTGAACCGGTATAGAAATGAAGGAATATTGGATCGATTGTAACATGTGATGAAAAGTGGATTCTTTATGATAACCGGAAAAGAAAAATGCAATGGCTGACCCCAGGTCAAATGCCACAACAGTGTCCTAAAGCAAAACTTACCAATAAAAAGGTAATGGTAACTGTTTGGTGGTCTCAGCATGGTGTTATTCACTATAGTTTTCTCCGATCTGGTCAAGCAATAACGGCAGATGTCTATTGTGCCGAACTCCGAACCATGTTGACAAAACTATCAGTAAAACAGCCCCGACTCATGAATCGATCTTCACCATTATTGCTCCACGACAACGCGAGACCTCACACAGCACGAGAAACCATTTTGACCCTTCAGGAACTGCAGTTAGAAACCATTCGTCATCCTCCGTATTCACCAGACCTTGCTCCAACGGACTACCATTTTTTTCGTGATTTGGACAATTATCTACGTGACAAGAAGTTTTCTTCCCAGGAGGCAGTACAAAATGCTTTCACACAGTTTGTGCAGTCTAGATCGTCGGAGTTCTATCGCAAAGGCATAATAACCTTCCCATTAGATGGCAGCAATGTATAGATAATAATGGCAACTATTTTGATTAAATAAATTTGTTAAAAATTTAAAAAATAAACAATTTAGATTTTCAGTACAAATCGGCAATTTCATACTTTAACCCCTATTATAATCGCTTCAGATATTACATTCACCGAGTATAATTAAAAAGAATAATTTAATAATATAATATATTATAAATATATTTCCATTCACGTGCAATGGTTAATAAACCGAATTTGTTTGCATTTCCTATTTGGTTCGACCTCCTCCTGTGGGTTTAGGTTAGGTTAGTATATGCATTAAATATTCTGTTTAAAGTTTTGATAAATATATTTCATTACGCAAAAAGCACTTAAAGCTATACAAAAACAATTATATTTTACGAGTGTACATTTAATGAAATAAAAAAAAAACTTCTTATCAATATAATATAGGGCGCTTGAAGTATTCGTAAAACGAAATATTGTGTTACATTATTAAATACATTATACTGGTAGTACTTATACCATTTGTTCATTATGTCACTTAATCATTATACCTAATGTTTGTTACACTGAAGGTTTATAATACACATTGAAATACACATTATGCCTTTTGTTGTTAGTATACATTTTGATGATTATATACAGTGAGTGATTATATCCTTAGAAATTATATCAAATGTTTTTATACAGAGTGAAAATAGATTATTTATTGTTATATCTTCCATTACACCCGTGTAAGAATGTTAATTTCTCAAAACTTTTTTGTTAGAAACACTAGGGCTCGGTTCGAATGAAAGTTTCAGAAATTGTACTAATGAGCTTATATTCTAAAGTCAACCTAGTACGAAATTTCTGTGCTGATACTTGCTTTCGGAATGTGCCTCTTAAAACAGAAAATTAATGAAAACAGAAAAATGTAAAAAAGATTAGACCTCTCTTTGCTGCAACTTTAAAGTAACAATTGAAAATAGAAATAAAATTAACTGCATCCGTGGCCGAGCGGTTACCATGCTGGTCTGCTACACAAGGGTATCGGGTTCAATTCCGGAGCCGGGAGAAATATTTGTATGGTCTACGTTAATTTCGCTCGTGCGTTTTTGTTTGTTTGTTTGTTTATTTATCTGAACATTACAAATTTCATACAAATACTATTAATAACATGTCATTTTATACTACCCTTCGAAAAGTGATCGTCAGTTCACAAAATATATAATGAGAATAATAATTATAAGAATATTATTATAATAATAATTTTTAGAATAATAAGTCAGTATACAATAGTAGATATACAAATCGAGATAATTAATGAAACCTAATTGAATTAAACTAGCAACGTCCGGTATATAATAATACAGGAAATATCGATATGGATTCTTAATAACTAATAAATGTAAATTAAATTATAATAATATGGTAAATTTCAAATTCATTAATAAATATAATATTTTAAATGTTTATGTAGTACTTTGAATGTACTCCGTTACTGAGTAAAGGGATTTTTCCAATAAAAGGTTCTTCAGTTTGCGCTTAAACGTTTTCTCACAACATTCTTTTTTAGATCGGCCAGTAGGTTAATTGTATTGCAGGTGGTTGTAATTTGTGGTTGTTAATGTGTGTGCCTATTGCACCCGCGATACATGATCTCTCTAGTGCGGGGCTTTGAGCGTGTGCATCATTCTTATTATATTATTTGACGCACGCGCGACCTCATTTAGATTAGGTACACATTCCGGAACGACTTCTAAATAAGGTTATTATTAACCCAGAGCCTTCACGAGTACCACTGTGCTTCACCATCATGCATTTCAAGTAACCGCGAGATCTACAAAAATGTAAACCGAAATTATGAACAAAAATAAGACCGTTAAAAATTAATTGGAACGCTATGGTTCTGACAGCGTTGTTTCGTCGAGGAAATAATAGTTTGACGGCAGTTTTTGTGTTTATTCACAGTATAAAAGAGGGGACATTCAGACATTTTGCCGCCAAACGATGGCGAGAGATGTTATTTTTATCTCCTGTGCAAATCTAGCTTTCACATAGAATTTATAGCTTTACTAGATCTTTTATCTAAAGCCATAGATATAATGTATATCTTGCTTTTATATAAGATCGCCAAGGAACACGTAAAAATATTTCTATAAGCTCTCTTCAATTTCCGGAACTGGCGACTTACATAAACAATATTTAAAAAGTAATTACAACATTTGAAAATGG